>NW_019394148.1:0-266444 GCF_000648675.2 Cimex lectularius | reverse complement strand
TTGTTCAAATTGGGGGTTATCGGGAAAAAAGGGCCAGAGGCGACGGTGGGAATCGAACACACGACCGCGGCGTGAGAGTCTCTCATGCTAACCACTCGGCTACCGAGGTCCCCCCCCAAAAAAAAAAGTGTCACTTCCACTATTTTGGATCATGTGTCAAGGTCCTGAAAATAATTTTGAAGGTTTTTGAAAATGGCGCATTCCTACAGCATTGGTTCTGGGAGATTAGAATCGTTAGCAGTATATATGGAATAAAGGAGAGGTTCAACAATGCTCCCTTGTGGGAGGCCAGGTTTGAAATATATGGCTGTACCCAGTACTCTCAAGTAACTGTTAGATAGGTAAGATTTTAGGATTTGGGAGTTAATTAGCATGATCTTCCCGAGTGCCAAATCTTGTCGAAGGTTTGAGCGATGTCCAGTAACATGCCGGGACAACAATGCTTCAAGCTAGGATGTTGAGGACGAATTAGTGGATTGTGTAGGGGCATGAATCCAAATTTGGAGCCAGTCTGTTAATGGCGTTTTAAAAGGACCTACATTACAGGAAGATGAATGGATGAAGGATGATTTACAGATTTGGTTGGTTTATGGTAAAAGGTATATTTGGAGATTTCCAAAGGGCAGGAAAATTCCGTTCACAGGACGGAGTGAATGTTATAATTAAGGAAAACTAAAACTTTTCATGGTAAATACCGAAGGATTTGCCATTTAAACAAATAAAATCGAGTCTTGAGAACGTAAATGTAAAATAAATTAGATATTTTGAGAAGACGCTCAGCAGTTTCTGGGAGCTGTGGGGGACTGCAATTCCTTCCGGCAATACTTGAAATCCCACAGAGACAACTAAGCGGTCTACACGATGTGATCGAGTTATCGGTTAACCTAGGGATGATGGTCGAGCTGCGGGCCGGAGCGTGCTCGGCCCTAGGACGAATTAATGGCGACATTGGCAGGTCACGACCGGGCACATTGTTTGCACAATTTCTGATCAATATTTGTCCCTCGGCCCGCATCCCGGCTCATCCTGTTTACCCCGGGATCAGATGACCGCCTCCTCCTCATTAAACTGACCCTATCAATCCGCTTCCATGCAGGAATTGGTCCCCTTTTGTCCTCCTAACGCGTTTCTCATGCAATATCAAAGACGTTAGAAAACGTGCTGACCATTTTTCTCAAAGCCGTTAAAATAACAATATAATTATACCATTTTTATAACAATAGCAATCTGGAAAAAAATAAATATAAAAACAAAGATTCATTCACAGGTCTAATAAAATTACAGAAGACTGTTATTTACAATATGTATTACATGACTTTGTTACATGAAGGAGTCAATACCCACTAGTTATGCTTCGATATTTTTACACTGTACCAAAAAATCTCGTGGTCAATTCCTTTTGAATCTTCTAGTTGGATGTAAGTTAAAGTTACAAGGATATATACCATGGATGGAAAGGGTAGAATGTAATTCGAAGTATCTGGTTCTTGCCAGATCATGAAAAAAATCAATGTTGAAGTATGTTTAGAATATGAGACTGAATAAGTAAAACGGAGCATCCACTATTCTTTAGAATATCTTGGTTGTTGGGTCTGGATTTTATAGACTGTTCTAGTCGAGGTTTGGTTCAAGAAGTTCCAGGGCTTGTCTAGGATATGCCATGTCGGTCGCCTGTAAAACGTTGTGTGATATCTTGTTATTGCCTGTGTGGTGATGAGGTTGTTTGGTACTATTGACCCTTGAAAAATTGCCTTAACTGTACAAATTAACGAATACAAACCTGCCAAGGCAGACTAATGAACAACAAGAAACGATAAAGCATTTATTGTTGAGGCACAGTTTGTTAGGATAAAACAATAACATAAAGAAATTTATTTGATATAATTTTTTGTTACAAGACGTTTCAGACAAAATAACATCATATTTTCCGCAAGTTTTGCCATATTTAGGCAGAATATTATTTGGTAACAACATTCTCTTCCAAAAAAAATATCCAGCGAGTATTAGCGAGCAACAATTAAGGATGGCGCGACGTCAGGACTATACGCAGGGAAAGGCGCAGAATTGCGGCCAAGAAGGTTAAAAAGTAATCATTTTTCACCAATTTTGCCTTATTTAACCAGAATATTTTTGGTGACAATCATTCTATTCCAAAAACAAACTCCTCTGGGCATCCTAATTTTGCATTTTCGTTTTCATACCGAAGTATCAGCGAGCANTGTAAAGTTGGTGTCCGAGTGGATCGAGGTCACGATAGCTCAAGTGGTAGAGCAGCAGCGTATCAAGCCGAAGATCGTAGGTTCCAATCCCGCTCGTCCGGCCAAGAAGGCTAAAAAAGTAATAATAATTTTCCACCAATTTTGACTTATTTAACCAGAATATTTTTGGGATTTTCTGATTCAAAAATAAAATACTTTCCCCATTCCAATTTTCATTATGTTTTTTTTTGTACTGCAGCCGTCTTGAGAAAAAAATCAACGCTAGCGCGACGTCAAGGCAGGGAAAGTTACGTTTCAGGTTTCAAACAACAAAAGTTTGTCCATGTCTTTAAAAAAAATTCTACCACTTTTAAACTGCTTAGCCAGAATACCTTTTCATCATATTTTTCATTAACATATACGGAGTAACAAAATGGAAGGCACGTCGTCAAGGCTATAAGCAGGGAAAGAAAAGACGCAGAATTCCTTCCACGTCTGAAATTTGTACATGTGTCATAAAAACTGATACCACTTTTGCATCGTTTAGCCAACCTTTTAATAACATAATTCATGTTCGTAAAAACAAAAACATCATGAATGGCGCGACATTAGGACTTAAGGACTTAGCAGGGAAATTTGTCTATGTCAAAAAAATAATTTCCACCCCTTTAGTGTAGCCTTTTTTTACATCCTCCACCCCGCTGTGCTTAGGGATGTCCCCATAAATGGAGAAACATCATGGATTGCGCGACTTCCGTATTATAAGCAGGGAAAGACGAAAAATTGACATTTTTTTGTGAGAATTTTACCACTTACAAACATAGCTTTTCTCCAATGGATCAGAAGATCAAATAATCATCACCAAATCACAATTTTTTATGGTTCTCTTTTTCAGTTTGTAATATTATAGATATATTTTAAGTTTTATTCGTGTACAAACAGCCTTCCTACTTATCTACTCGCTGTGATTGATCATACGGTCAAATTTGATCGGTTATTAAGAAAACGACCGCATAAAGCACGTGGTTGAAAGAGATGTTTACAGGGAGAGAATGATTTATAGTCGGAGCGAAGGAAGCGACGAGTTTAGATTGCCTTCTTCCTTATCCACTTAGCTAGCTTACGAGACCACTGCTCTCAATTCGATTGCAAGAATTACGCGCACTCGCCGACAAAACGCCCGAATGTTGGTGTGTATGTGCGTGCTTGCCTGTACGTGTATATGGGAAATCTATGAACAATCTTTGGCCAAGCTGCCAGCCATCTCATTGGCTAACGTTCCTGTATGTGTCTTGATCCAGTTATATCTTATTTTACAATCTGATGTGATAATGCATCTAATTTTTTTGTTATTATTAGGCGTAATATTAGGCAGGGAGCGTCTTGGTTCTTAATTGCATCCAATTATGATTTAATGATTGCTTCTCACTTCATGCCATCAAATTGGCAGAAGATCGCGAACAGCACGTCATGTTGCATTCAATTGTATTTAAGCTAATTTTTCAACTTTATTCCCACCTTTTCAGTAGTTATCTAGTGCGTATCAATTTTTGCATATCAACCTTACTTAACTCTCTTTTCCCTTTATAGAACCTTTTGTAAATATTGTCGGTTCTCGTTTATTTTTAAATGTTAATTCCTTTGACTTTCACAAGGTCACTTTGAGGTCCCACATGTACTGCAAGGTAGTGTTATTATTTCCTATGGAGAGGTGGCAATAATCACATTTCAATTAATTATTCTTTGTTATCTAAGGTCTTGGTTGAGGTGAAAAAGTTAGTGTCACGAGCGGGATTCGAACCCACGACCTTCGGCTCCCTTCTTTAATGGGCAGAAGTATCGCAAACAGCACGCTATGTTGCATTCAATTGTGCTTAACCTAAGCTAATTTTTCAACTTTATTCCCATCCTTTCAGTAGTTATCTAGTGCATATCAATTTTTGTCATTCAGCATTTCCAGAGCCATACCTCCAGACCTGTGCCTCAGCACAATAATGCTTGGGATGCTAGCTTAAATAGGTTAAGTTTTGCTTCAACTTATTTTAGAGTTTTCATGATAGACCATATGAATTATTACCTTACTTAAGTTACACCTCTTTTCCATTTATAGAATCTTTTGTAAATATTGACGTGGGCACTCTCAACACGAGACGCAAGAATGGCACAATTACACAGAAGAGAAACACTTTGAGCCTTGAAGATGATCTCAACAAAGATCGAAACGTTGGCACGATAAAGAAAATGTTTTTCTGAAACCTACATCACACCAGACCGCATCTCACGATTTCTGAATAATTATCGATTAACGGTCACTAACCACCACACATTTATTTTTAGATGTTAATACCTTTGACTTTCAGAAGTTCAGTTTGAGGTCCCACATGTAGTGCAAGGTAGGGTTATTATTTCCTGTGAAGAGGAGGCAATAATCACATTTAAATGTTATTCTTTTTATCTAAGGTCTTAGTTGAAGTGAAAAAGCTAAGTGTCATGAACAGGATTCGAACCCATGACCTTCGGCTCCCTTTCTTTAATTCCCGCTTAAGATCGTGAGACTGCTTTTTCACCTCAACCAAGACCTGAGATAAAAAGAATAATTGACATAATTAATATGGTCAATTATAACCACTAAACATATATGGATTAATATTATAATCACATTTTTAACCTATGTCAGTGATCCAACCTTTCTCTGTTTATTTTGAAGATTCTGAATCAATCCAGCTTTCCAGGACATTTAAGAAGAGAGCAAAGAGCATTAGTCTTAGAATCGCACCTTCCTTGACCCCCTCTCATTTTGATTTCTAATTCATTTTTTCAAATTCAGCATATTGATCCCGTTGCCATTCAGGAGTCAGAATTTTTGTTAATAAGCGTAGTTTCGGAAGCTTGTAAAGTCAATGATGATAACTGATGTAGAGCACGTTTTTCTTTTTCTGATAAAACATTTGCTCAAGCTATTATTCGACTAAGGTTTAGGTATTGTTAAGTCTCCATTTGTATGAATATGGCAAGAATGATTCACTAATGCTTCCAGGCACTCCATTGTTTTAAATCTATCAATAATTACAATTACAATTCGAAAAATGGCAAAAAGGAGGGAAAATTCAAAAGGTGCAGTTGTGATGGGAAGTTGGTGTCCGAGTGGATCGAGGTCACGATAGCTCAAGTGGTAGAGCAGCAGCGTATCAAGCCGAAGATCGTAGGTTCCAATCCCGCTCGTCCCATTGAGTTTTTTATCTCAACTAAAAACCTTAATTAATTGTAATAATTACAATTTTCTTTACGGATTTATCAGGAGTGTTCTTATAACATTGTTATAACCTTATAGCTTCCGTCTAAACCTGAGGACTTACTTGTTCTTGGGGACTTGTTCAGAAAAGATTGGTCCATGGTGTCATATTCTGCTGCTATTGCTCTGCTAAAGTATGTAATAAGTCCTTTGATATCTAAGTTGCATCTGGAAGGGGTTGCAGCTTATGCTTTAACTATGTTTTCTGAGATTTTAACGCTAAAGCCAATGGATCTTTTTCTTTAATTGAAAAGGATCTTTTCTTTTACCAACTTTTCCATCTTTAATATGGTCCTCCTCATCTCGTTATATTAGATGGTTAAAAATATTTCAATATTTCTCGTTATAGGCATATCCAGCTGTTAAACTTATTAAATAAAGACTCGGAGGGACGATTTGCAGCGAAAACACCCCACATGTGGGAATCGGCGGTTCTGCGTCCTGCCTTTTACCAAATGGAAATAGTCAATGGGCCGATTGTTTGTGGTCATTCCTTTTCAACCCGATGCCCGCATTTTGTCACGGTTGTGGGAAGAAAATTTCGTCTCCGTTTAAGCGATTGAACGCACCCCGGGGCGTTACAGTGGTTGTTAATCCGCCCGTGTAGAGCAATTAGTCCGACAGATTTAACACGGCTGTGGGAAAGACGGGATTCAAAAGGAACGGAGCGCATTCACCTTTTGCCCCTTGTTTAAGGACGTCTTAAAAAACAAAACGCCCGTTCTTTTCAGCACGGTTAATTTAATATGTGCTCCAATTTTCATAAATAAAGCCAATCTCCGTAGACCGAGTCCGAGCATTCATGCCAATGGGACCTAGGAGCCGACCGATATATATATATATATATATATATATACGGAGTAACAAAATGGAAGGCACGTCGTCAAGGCTATAAGCAGGGAAAGGAAAGACGCAGAATTCCTTCCACGTCTGAAATTTGTACATGTGTCATAAAAACTGATACCACTTTTACATCGTTTAGCCAACCTTTTAATAACATAATTCATGTTCGTAAAAAGAAAAACATCATGAATGGCGCGACATTAGGACTTAAGGACTTAGCAGGACTTTAGTTTACCCTTTTTTACATCCTCCACCCCGCTGTGCTTAGGGATGNATATATATTACCTCATTTTTGACCGCTAATGTTCAGGATCTAAAACGCTTATTTCATCAACATTTACAAGTTTTGTATTGTGCACGTCTTACAGGAAATTTAATGTAGTTTTCAATGGGATCAACAGATTTGTCCAAAACCTTTTAGTTTTGGAGTTATCATTGTTTATATGAAACAAGATCGTGAAATCTTAAAAAATCAGATAAAGCGGAATAACTCCGAAACTGTTGAGATTCAGTCCATAGTTAATTAGGACTTTTTGGTTTAATTTTGAATGTAAAGTGTACTGGCAAAATTTGTAACACGATTAGTCGAACACCCTGTATAAGGTCTTGCTCAAGTGGTTAGATCAGCGGAGTATTAAGGTCGTAACTACATTTTCATCTTAACTAAGGCCTCACTTAAAAAGAATAAATAATTGAAATTTTTAAAACCGTTGAAATGAATCATCTTTTTACTGAGAGCAACCACAATATCACTCAATTACAATGACAAGGATTATCCCATGATTCAATCAGGTCATGCCATGGCCCCAGTACTGCCAACAGTTGTAAGTTATAAAAATCTGTGAGTATCGTAAAGACAAGATTGTTTATAATTTAACTTTCTTCCATATTGTTCTTGTCGTGCAGAGGCAGAAATAGCGCGTCTTGGCTTATAGACAGCTTACCCTGACGTCACGTCATCTTTCCAAATTGTCCGTCGATGAAGCGATGAGAGATCAACAATTTAAAAAAAAAAATGCAATGGTATTAAATATCAATGACTTGGAAATTTATTAAGTTTCGGTAAAAAGAGTTCGTTTTGCCTAATGTACTTTTAGAAAACAACTAAAATGTACAAAATACTAATAGATGCGACACACGAATACCTCGGACCTTCTCGGTAAAAAGAGTAAAAGTGGTGGAATATAAAACCAAGTGATTATTAGTAAGAAAGCTCGTACTTTGAGTCTATTGGAACTATTTTTGACAAAGTTATTGATTCATAAATTTATTAACATTTGGACATACATGGAAGTTATAAATGTAATAATCTTTCATTTGATTAACCAGAATATATCGACGTTTATGGAAGAAGACGATCCTTAAAATTTCTTTTCCTTCAGATGTAGAAGTAACCAATCTTGCTTATAGTTCACTAGTTTCGTGGTCCGCTTGACCAATTAATATCTTTCAATTAATTAATTGTGTTTAGTTGAGATAAAAAAGTCAGTGTCACGAGCGGGATTCGAACTCACGATCTTAGACTAGGCAAGAAAATGGCAAAAAGGAGGGAAAATTCAAAAGGTGGGGTTGAGATGGGAAGTTAATGTCCGAGTGGATCGCAGTAACGATAGCTCATGTGGTAGAGCAGCGGCGTATCTAGCCGAAGATCGTGGGTTCGAATCCCGCTTATGACATTGACTTTTTTATGCCAACAAAAAACCTTAATTACTTGCTTATAGTCCTGATGTACCACTCGATCATATTTTACAATTAAATGCGCATTTTTTCAACAAAAAGAATGATTTGTAAATTGCAAGGAAGTGAAATGAAAAACCAAATGTGAATTATATTATTGAAACTAAAAGTTAATTAATTAATTATTAAGCTCTCCGTGGCCATTTCATTTATCGTCGAGAATCCAATCCGATTACACGACATTTGAAAAATGGCAAAAAGGAGGGAAAATTCAAAAGGTGGGGTTGAGATGGGAAGTTGGTGTCCGAGTGGATCGAGGTCACGATAGCTCAAGTGGTAGAGCAGCGGCGTATCAAGCCGAAGATCGTGGGTTCGAATCCCGCTCGTGCCATTGACTTTTTTATCTCAACTAAAAACCTTATTAATTGTAAGATATTAATTGGTCAAGCGGACCACGAAATTAGTGAACTAAAAGTTAATTACCAAATATTAGTTTGAAAAATGCATGGTGCTTTGAGTTTGGATGTCACCATGAAGAAGACTATTTCTTTGATGTTAACAAGACTTTAGGCCTTCGTATGAATTGAATTACTTTACTTTTACTTTATAAAACGTTTCACTTCACGAGGATGTATTGTGAACAATTTGTTGTCAAAAGTCACGCGTCAAGGTTTGTCAGAGGGTGCTCCAGAGACGACGGGGACTTTGTTTAACGTGGAATACAATGGCCGTGGTAAAAAGATGAGAAGGAAGTGTCTTGTTGAAAGGCTTTGTTTTCTAAAGCCTCTGCTCTCGGCGTCTCTGCCAATGGGAGTAAACAGAGAACGCCCGCATAGGGGAGAAAAAATTAAGTTTTGTGAAATTTTACAAGTTTTGGCAATGTGGTTGGAAATTTTCATAAAGGTCCGATATAGGGTTCTTTATTTCGTTTATTCGTTACTGGTTATAGTCAATACCAGTCCAAGAAGTAATAATAATTCTTAAAACCTTTCTTTGCGAAAGGATCTGAACATTTTTCAAGGGGACAAATTACTTTCAGCGGTCCGGGAAGCGATGCCCCGGAGGCGGTTCAAATGAAAAGCCCAGGGGGCACTAATAATGGACAAAACGGTTTTTAAGGGCTGTGGAAATGTATAAAAGCGTTTTTGAAATAGCCCGAGGGGCCCGAGCTTCATTAACACTACAGACGAGTTTGCAAATAGAGAGCGAGGAGAGAAGAAAACCGCAGGTCGAGTTGGGCAACAGGGCGTGTTTTTCATTTGATTGAATCAATTAAAATGTAGGACAGCAAAGGGCGGATCTGATAACAAGGGCGGAATTGCTACGGGGGCGGAAAGGGGACGGCGAGGGGTTTAAGTTTGTTTCCCACCTCGGAAACGGGACCCGCCGTCGTTAGCTGACATCCAACAAAACAGAACGGGAGTACACACAATATAACACTCTCACACACCTCATTAGAAGGAAAACTTTCCTCACGTATCCGATCTGTTCCTTGTCAAACGACAATTATTTCAGAAAACGTATCCGTTACAAAGTTTATACCTCTTCCCATCATAAACAACCCTTGGGAATGTTTATTTTCCTGTTATATAAAACAACGCCTCTTGTTTATAAAACCCCCTTAGTGTTTAAGCCAAATAAATAAAACTTAAATTTTATACAACATTGTGAGGTCAGTTATAACGGTGTGATAAAATTATAGAAGAAATAAGAACAGAACAGAACCTCTCTGTTTATTACACAATAACAGAATTAAAATAAAATTCCGAAATTTCCCGATACCTTCACTTAATTTGGTTACATTCTCCTCTGAAAAATATTCCTGGGTACACTTTTCAAAAATAGGTTTCCCGAAGTTTTGACTACGCGTAACGGCAGAACAATATCATGACTGTTGGTGGCCATTCACGATCGCTCCCAGCAGTTCCAAAAACCACGTCAATAACAAAACTGAACTGGCGTGCTGGGCTGTGCCGAATATTCGAGCGGTCCAAACTCCATCGCGTCACTCTAAATATCTACGGCGCGACGACGTCTTGGCGCGTTCGTGAATGGGAAACCCGCGTTTTTTTGGCGCAGTCTCCGTCTTTCTGTTACTGAGCAAACATCTCCGTCGTACATTCTCAAAAAGTCAAAAACGTTTATTCTTTATTGGCAATGACATCCAATTGAGATTTTATTGCTGAGGTGATTGAATTGTATAAAAGTTTACCATGTTTATGGAAAGTGGTGGACAATGAGGGAAATAAAAGAAATTTGGTCCTCGAACAGTCTTTTCAAAACAAAGGATACATTTTTTTTTCACTTCAAAACAAATCACCAACACCACCGAAACTATATGGGTCTGTAAAAACACATAAACCTGAACACCCTCTAAGACCCATAATTTCATTNGTTTTATAAGCGGGAACGAAAGGAATCTGGTCAGAAACAGAACGGTATGGGTTTTTTTAACTGTTATAAGTTCTTTAGAGTCATTATTATCAGTAAAATTCCACTTTTAAAAAATTGGACTACTAACTAATTAAATTCATTAGTTTTCGTGGTCCTGTTGACCAATTAATCTTTCAATTAATTAAGGTTTTTAGTTGATATAAAAAAATAAGTGTCACGAGCAGGATTCGAACCCACGACCTTCTGCTAGATACGCCGCTGCTCTACCCCACCTTTTGATTGTTTTGAAATTGAAATGGTGGGGTTGAGATGGGGAGTTGGTGCCCGAGTGGATCAAACTATCGAAGTCAGTATAGCTAAAGTGGTTAGCGCAGCGGCGTATTTAGCCGAATGTCGTGGATTCGGAATCCCCCCGTGACACTATTTTTTCATTTCAACCAAAACCTTACAAAAAAAAGATTAACGTCTTATTTATATTTACTCCAGCTTGTTACCCCCTTGATTAGAAAACAAAAGACAGTTATGAGAGAAATCATCACTACATGAAAGGTTGGCAACCACATTACGATTTCTCGCTACAGGGATGAACTAAAAAGAACTTAAGTTCTCTACTACGATTTTTGATCATTGTTAGGGGTTATCAATACCGCATCTCTCATTGCATTTGTATCCTTTGTTTTGAAAACGTCGATCAACTGGTTTAGGACCGAATTTCTTTTATTAATATCGTGGTAATCATTGTCCACCACGTTCCATACACATAGTAAATTTTCTTACAATTCAATCACCTCAACAATAAAATCTCGATTGGATGTCATTACCAATAAAGAATAAACGTTTTTGACTTTTTGAGAATGTACGACGGAGATGTTTGCTCAGTGACAGAAAGACGGAGACTGCGCCAAAAAAACGCGGGTTTCCCATTCACGAACGCGCCAAGACGTCGTCGCGCCGTAGATATTTGGAGTGGCGCGATGGAGTTTGGACCGGTCGAATATTCGGCACAGCCGGGCACGCCAGTTCAGTTTTGCCATTGACGTGGTTTTTGGAACGGCGTCGCTCCGTTTGGCCTGCTTGGAGCGATCGTGAATGGACTTTAGACCCATAATTTCATTTGTAAACTCACCCACATATAACATGACAAAATACCTAACCAACATACTCAACAACATCACAGATAACATATATAATGTNTTTCTGAATAATTATCGATTAACGGTCACTAATCACCACACAAAATAATAACAATAATAATAAAACAAATAATTTTTCGATTTTGTACCACATAGCTAGAGGAAATACTAGCTTTGTACAAAATAGATCACAAAATAAACTTCTTAAAGAAATGAGCTTCTGGAATACTACCTAGATAGTAGGATGATAAGGTCAAGGATACACAACTGAGTTAATAAAGATTTGAGGTATATTACAAGGAGACAGACTCAGCCCACCCTGGTTTTGTCTAGCTTTAAACCCTCTTAGCTACATGATATCTAGCTCAGGGTATGGATATAAAACATATACCTCTACTTTGACTAAAATCATCCACGCCTTCTACATGGACGACCTAAAACTACACTGATGCATAAAATTAACCACCAGTAAATTTTAATAAATCGTTTCGTTAAATTATGCTAAGGTTTCTATTAAATATTTATTTTGAATAATGGTTTATTAGCACATTATTTATTACAAAATACACTATTAACGTAATAACTAATAAATATCGATTAACGGTCACCAATCACCAGACACAAAAAATACAAATGCAACGAGAGATGCGGTATTGATAACCCCAAGCGCTGAGCAGAAATCGTAGTAGAGAACTTAAGTTCTTTGTAGTTCATCCCTGCAGAAATCGTAATGTGGCTGCCAAACTTTCATTTGGAGTGATGATTTCTCGCATGACTGCCTTTTGTTTTCTAATCAAGGGGGTAATAAGCTGGAGTAAATATAAATAAGACGTTTCATCCATCCTTAAATAGTTCCTCCAATCAGCGGGTTCAAAGGAAAGATCTTTCATCAAATCGATGTGGGTATTTAAGAGGTTCTGTTCAGAAGCCAATTCTTACACCATTTCCTCTTCGGTTTTTTGCTTTTTATATATAAACAAATAGCAGCGTAGCACGAGAGATCGTCATCCATTTTGAGAAAGTCATTCACTAGATGACGATCGGAGCGACTGGCTGTGAATGCCCCCTCCAATTTCAGGCATTCCAAATGGAACTATACTGCTCGGCGCGGTTTCATTTGGAGTGATCGTGAATGGTCACCTTTAGGCCGAACATGTAGATATAGTTTCATGGTATAGTATACTGCGCCCTTTAAGAGCTGTTGTATCCCTCGTGCTCTGCCTAAAGCACATCGGTGAGTCCTATTTCATCAAGGAACTTGATTAATAGGCCCGGTTTCAATGGTTGAAGCTCTTCTTCTGGTCATATTGTACATCCCAAAACATTTCCTCCTGCGGGCTAGTGTACCTCCCCAGTTTGTTAGTAGATGTGTTGGTGTCTCTTCTGCCTCTTTGCAGAATCTGCATGTGCCATCTAGGATTATTCCAATTCTGCCAGAGCGTGTAGTCATCTGACTTCCGAATCTCCTGTTGTCCTCCGTTTGCTCCGATAGTCTGGGCCGTGTAGGTGTCGATTGTTTGGCCGGTGTATCGTTTTGTACTGGATGATCAGGATCAGGTAATAGTGGGCTGCTTTCAGTTGAAGGGTCTGGTGCAGATGTTTTGGCTTTAACTCCCTCTTGTTGATTTTCCTCAGGCGGTGTGAGTTGTTCTGGGGTTTGGTTGAGATATGGCGCAGGAATTAGATTGAAGCGATTCCTTCTTACTGTACTCATTGATGTCTGCATTAAATAGGATCGTTGATTCATTACTTTGACGATCATCCCATGGCGTTTCAGATCTGTGATCCAAACAAACTCACCACACTGTAGCTGGCTCAGGTCCTTTGCTCCATGTCTTTTGTCTTGATGTATTTTGTATTGCCTTCTATATCTTTCTTCAGCTTTGGCTAAATTTACTGGAGGTTTAACTCCCACATGCTGAATGGATGGGAGGTTGTCCCTCAATTTTCTGCCATACAGCATTTCCGCTGGAGTAAGCCCATTCCCTAATGGGGTATTGCGGTATGTTAGTAGGGCTAAAGCCAGATTATCCTTGTTTTTTTAATAGAGTTTTTGCGATCTTAAAAGCGGCCTCCGCGGCACCATTCGCTTGATGGAATTGCGGACTGCTCGTGGATGTGGAAAATCCCCAGTCTTTGGCAAAGATCTGAAATTCGACACCTCCCACGAAGGGTGCCACCTTACCATATACAACACTTGGGTAATACAACTCCCTTGGCTTCTTAGCATTCCACTGTCTTCATCATTATGGCACCTCTTGACTACACCCATTTCTCCTTTTGTTTTCTATAGATCTGGGATATTTCTATGGCTAAACTTGTATTACAATTAGGTAATAGGCCTATAATGGTCTCTAGTTAGATTGTCTGCTTGTTTTTTCCTCTCTAGTGTGTTGAAATTGTTAATTTGATATTTTTTCCCAGGTTTTGGTATTCATGGGCTATTTCACAAGTATATTTTAAATCACTTACCAGATGAGGCTACGGGACATGGATCCCAAATTTCAATTAAATAATTTTGGTGATACTAGGCCGAAAAATATTTTTAAAAAGTCCTTGCTTTACTGATAGTAGGCCCCCTGGAAGTAGGAAATTCAATGTTAGATTTTCTCCAAATTTTACTTGCAAGTTAGCCAAAGTACATCGAGTGACAAAATTATAGACACATTAAAAAATCACGATTTCAACAGTCAAAAATGATTTCTTTTGCCATTAGAATATTGTTCATGATATTAAAAGAAAATTAACTCTGGAAATGGCTTGATCTGATAATCTTATACAAATGTACATCTCAATAAACAGTATTGTTTTGATTTAGCGACAGAATTATAGACACACATTTTGTTTACGTTTATTTTATAACTCCAATGGTTTATTCAGTATTCACTGTACCGTGCCTTAGTAAAGTGATTACTGTAAGTTCATTTGGAGCAATTCAAAGTTATTTTAAAATGCCCAAAGGAAGAAGATTTTCTGATGAGGAGCGCCGGTTGATTCACCTGTTCAATAAAGATGGAAGGAGCTGCCGAGATATCGCCCGACGCATAAAACGAAATTTTTCATCGTTATCGAAGATAACACGACTAGGTGAAGACTACGGAAGAGGGCATAGCTCTGGAAGACCTCCTTTCTTGACCAGAAGAGACAAATCGCGCGTTGCTTCAAACAGCTTTTCGACTGAAAAAGCCATCGCAGAAAAGGCAGGTGTTAATGTTTCTGTTCGAACTGTTCAGAGATACCTTAAAAAAGCTGAAAACATAGTCCGAAGAAAACTGAAACGCAAAGCAGCTCTGAAACCTCACCACAAACTAGCACGTGTCAAATTTGCTGAAAACCAAATTTGGAAAATGAAGATTATTGGCAAAAAGTTTTTTTTCTGACGAAAAAAAATTCAATTTTGACGGCCCGGATGGATACGCATACTACTTTCATGATCTAACTAAAGAAGAAAAAAAATTTTCACGGCGCCAAATGGGTGGTGGATCTTTGATGATTTGGGGGTGTATTGGGTGTAATAAAAAAGGGAATTAATTAAGGTTTTTAGTTGAGATAAAAAAGTCAATGGCACGAGCGGGATTAGAACCCACGATGTTCGGTTAGATACGCCGCTGCTCTACCACTTGAGCTATCGGGACTACGATCTACTCGGACACTAACCTCCCATCTCAACCCCACCTTTTGAATTTTCCCTCCTTTTTGGCATTTTCCACTTTTTTATCTCAACTAAAAACCTTAATTAATTGTAAGATATTAATTGGTCAAGCGGACCACGAAATTAGTGAATTTAGAAAAAAGGGAATCTTTGTTTTCTTCCAAAAAAAGTCAATTCGGAATATTACAAGAAATTACTGGACAAAGAAAAAACTAGTTTCAGCGATTTATGCGAAGGGACTCCAATATTCCAGCAGGACAACGCACCCATACACAAAGCAAAAATTGTTAAAGAATGGTTTTCCAGAACAGCATTGAAAAACTTGAATGGCCTGCTCTCCCACCAGACTTGAACATTATAGAAAATGTATGGGGAAAATTTTCGAGGATGGTATATCAAGACATTAAGCAGTACAACTCTGTCGACGAACTTAAAACAGCTTTCACCACTGCCTGGGATAATTTGCCTCAAGATTTTATTCAAAATTTGTACAAAACCATTCCAGAAAGATTACTGGAAATAATAAAACTGAGTGGTAATGCCACAAAATATTATAACCTTATTTTAAATTGATTTTATCCCGTGTGTCTATAATTTTGTCGCAGACAAAATCGTTTAATTTTAGTACTTTAATAATTTTTTCCCTTATTTACTGAAAAATTAAAGTTTAATGAAGAAAAATATTTATTTCATGTGTTTTGAATAAATATTTGTAGTACAAACCCATTACATTAAAAAATCACAGTAATTAATTCTCGGTGTATCTGTAATTTTGTTACTCGGTTGTATGTGTACAGTATAAATTGAAACATTGGGCTTTGTTTACATTTCTAAACACCATGTTAGTGTGTTTACGTTCCTATGATGCGTATCTTACTCATTTAATGTGTATTATTATTATTATTTTTATTTATTTATTTTTTTGTGAATTCTACGATTTATCGTACTTATTTAGAAATCGTGAGATGCGGTCTGGTGTGATGTAGGTTTCAGAAAAAGATTTTCTTTATCGTGCCAACGTTTCGATCTTTATTGAGATCATCTTCAGGGCTCAAAGTGTTTGTCTTCTGTGTAATTGTGCCATTCGTGCGTGTCGTGTTGAGAGTGCCCAACACACCTTGAGCACTGAAGATGATCTCAATAAAGATCAAAACGTTGGTACGATAAAGAAAATGTTTTTCTGAAACCTACATCACACAGACCGCATCTCACGATTTCTAAATAATTATCGACTAACGGTCACTAATCACCACACAGATTTATCGTACTTCGTTTCTACGATATTTGAAAATCTCTTCAGTTTTATAATTTCAGTCACACGATCAACATGAGTGGTTACATTTTCTAATTCGTTACAACATAATCCTTAACCCCCCTCCTACACCATTTGTAACTTTTATCCTTACTTCCTTTTCCCCTCTTTCTTTCCTTTTATCCTTTTATCCTTCCTCTTTTTTTAACAATAATTTTTTTTTATTTATATCAAACCTCAGGGTGCCGGTATTTTTGAAAAGAAGCCCATTTGTAATGCAGGGCCGCTGGATTCGAACCCTGGATCTTTGCCTTACAGAGAAGAGCATCAACGCCTAAACCATTTACCTAAGAAAAATTTCTTAAAATTTATTATTGTAATTTTCATTTGTTTTAGACTAATAAAATTATGTTCATTTATGATTTGCGCTCATAATATTCACATATATTATTGTTCAGCATACGACACTTGACAACATGCGGTAGGTCATCGGAAAGTTTTAACCTAAAGTGTAAAAATTTATCAAAGTTTTCTTGATTTGATGCTGGGTGTTTGTCTGTGAGTCGGTGAACTCATGTTGAACGGGATCAAGTTGATATTAGTTTTTTTTTTGATCCCCAAAAAATCCAAAATACAAATTTGTGTGAAAATCATTTATTGAGATGTTCTGGTCAAAGTGTTTAAACGCTGCTTTAGATAAAGAATTTTTTTTTTGCATCAGATATCGGTTCGAAAGTTCTTATGTCTTTTAAAATTCTAGTTCTATTGCTATAGAATAGATTTCGAGGGTGTGTTGAGATTAGTGTCGAAGGTGATTGGAGTGTGCTATTTATTTTATTGTTCATCTTCGTCGAGCTGTTGGTAAAAGGAATTAGAAATAACGACCAGATCAAACGGATTTAATCTCGATCTGTAGCCTTTTCACGGTTATTTACAAATGAGACGTGCTCCGCTTGTTACAGTAACAAACGCTACAATAGAAATAAACCAATCAAGGGGGATTTTTTTCCCTTTTTGTATTTGTATTTTCACAAAGGATAAAAAGCTCGGGGGTGGCTAATAGCGGGTGTATAAACGAGGGGGTCGGCATCATGCGAGAAACGAGATGTGGACAAGTTTTTAATAAAGAAGCGACGCCGCGGGGGTCCACAGTCGTGGCGTATCGAGGGGCGGACCGACAGATGTGGACCAACACAAAACTTTGATTAACCCATTGTTTTCGCTTTTTTTCTCATTCCTATGGCAAATAACACGTAGCAGTACGGACGGCGAAGGTGTCCCGCTGATCGGGGGAGGGTACATGCTACTCCTAAATAAACCACCCCCCGTCGACTCTGTTTTATCCGTTTTACGAATCGCTTTGTAATCACGGACCATTTGGACAACCGTCGAATGGTATCTGTAATACATCTGTATATAATAATATATATTTTGTCCCATCGTAAAAATTCGATCTTATAGTGAAAATGCCTAAGAATCAATAATCAATAATCTTATTAAGCTATAATTCGAACTTTAAATTCTACAGGATCAGAACAACACATCTGATCCAAGCAAAGAATATAACTAAGTTTATCAGGTTTCGTGGTCCGCTTGACCAAATAAATTCTTTTCAATTAATTAATCTTTATGTAAGATTTTGGTTGAGATAAAAAAAGTCAGTGTCACGAGCGGGATTCGAACCCACGACCATCGGCTAGATACGACGCTGCTCTACCACTTGCGCTATCGTGACCTCGATCCACTTGGACACTAACTTCCCATCTCAACTTGACCTTTTTAATTTTCCCTCCTTTTTGCCATTTTTTATCTCAACCAAAACCTTACATAAAGATTAATTAATTGAAAGGTATTAATTGGTCAAGCGGACCACGAAAACTAGTGAATTTAATAAGTAAAAATGAAGTATATCTTCACTAAAGCTCTCCGTGGCCAGCGTGGTAGAGTAGCGGCGTATTTAGCCGAAGATCGTGGNGATGTTTTCTAATGGTAGAAGTGAGTTTGCCAGTCTTGGTGAGGGTTGTTTTACGTAATTTGTCTAGATCTCCTAGAATTTATCCACATCTTTTGACTTTTTTAGATCCAGTCTGTGGTTTTTGTTATCCCAAATGTAGGTTCATGGCCTATATATGATCTTGCAGATCCTCCTCTGGTCAGAAGTACTGCTTTTTCATTTACCTAACATTTCTAAAATTCCTTCGTGTCCTGGTACCCAAGATATCATCTGTTAGGACTAAATTTAATGTCTTTTTTTACATGCTAATTTTTTTTACCAGTATAACCTATTTTTAGATTTCCTAAAGAATAAGCATTGAGGGCATGCATTTCAGCTTGAAAGAACGAGTTGCATTTCCCTAATGAGTATGACTGTTCATGTTCTGTGCTTGTACAAAAAACGCCAGGTCCGGTTCCTTTATATGTTTTGGGAGCATCTGTATATCACTTCTTTGTATCTGATTTCCTTCTGAATTCTTCTTCTCTTTTGTAATCTAAAGAGAGTATAGTAGTAGACATGTAGTCAGTCACCATTTCTTAAAATGTGTGTCTGCTTGATTGTTGTGTGCACTGTTTAGTTCCCAGCTGGTCGGTTTTTTTATGGGCAGTGTATTTAGTCAGATACTGGGTTGCAACAAGGATTGCCCGATGTGATTAAGTTTATATATTTCTGGACCTAAATGAATTTTTCCTAGCATCTCGTATAAATATTTTCCAATGGAGGTTTAGCAGTGTTTCTAGCGCAATTGAGAGTGTTGTTTTCATTCCCTTTGTGTCATAGCTTTGCCGGTCTTTATATTCTGCCTAATGTTTTGGTAGCTTTCAATGCAGATGACACCACGTTGACGACATGAGTCAATTGTTTCTCCAAGCAGATGCCGCCAGATTGTCGTTAAGCTCTTAGCTGTTTCAAATACCTCAGAAAAGATCCACCATTTATAATAAATTATAGAACTCACAAAAATACAGAGACTTGGGAATATCTGTATAACGGGAGCGATGAGAACATGTCCCACAGTTGGTATGGAAATGGTACTAGGATTAATCCCCCACATGATAATGAGGATATCACAGAAAACTATTATTAATATTATTAAAGAGATCCAACAGTAATAAAACTAAAATGGAGAGGTAGCAACAATAATGAATGACCATCCAATACTCATGGCTCCAAGACATGAACTGATGTCGATGTTGCGATGTGCACCGATGGATCTAGAACACAAGAATGTAGAGTGGTAGGAATATTCGGTCCTGGAACCAAATACCCAGAACCCATGGGCAATACACCAGTATCTTCCAAGCTGAGGTCTCCGCAATCGAGAGATGTATTCAATTGTACAAGAGACCACTCTTCCTTCTGAGCCCTTTGCAATAAAACCCAATCCTATATCCGTCGGGCCAAAGCCCTTCATTACCAAGAGGCACTCTCCACCAGTCCTGATCCTAGAGCAAAATGGAAGCTCCTTTGTAACATTGGCTTATGTCGCCCACCCAACTCACCATCTTCCTATCCTGTCTCCCCTGAAGAATTAAACTCCCACTTTGTCTCGCCCAACTCTTCTTCATCAATGCCTGTCCCCATTCCCAATCCCTCTGCACCATCATTCAGTCCGTCTAACTTCTATTTCTCCTATCTAACCCCAGCCGAAGTCCTTGAGCCATAACCAAATCCCACTCCAATGCCATTGGAGTTGATGGAATCCCTATCCATTTTCTTAAACTCTGCCTCCCTATATTACTACCTGTTCTACTTCACATCTATAACTACTCACTCCAAAACTCCATTTTTCCGACAGCCTGGCAAAAAGCCCTTGTCCACCCTGTCAATAAAACCCCCAACCCATCCTCCTCTACAGACTACCGTCCCATTTCCATCCTCTCAAACCTGTCCAAGCCCCTAGAAAGATTAGTCCAAGCACAAGTCTCCAGGCACCTTGAACAGTCCCATCTTCTCAACCCCCTCCAATCTGGCTTCCGCCAAGGATATTCTGCCCAATCAGCACTAATAAAAATTACCAGTGACCTCCACTTAGCAATGGACCAACGGAAAGTTACTATACTTGTCCTTCTTGATTTTTCTAAAGCCTTCGATTCTGTCCCTCACTCTTCTCTCCTGAATAAACTCGAATGTTTTTCCTTCTCCGCCAGCACCATCCGTTGGTTCCACTCCTACCTTACCAATCGCCACCAAGCTGTTTCCCTTCCCAATGGCCTTACCTCCTCCTTCCTCCCTCTAAAATCTGGGGTGCCCCGAGGCTCTAGCAGCTCTCCTATCCTTTTTTCCATTTATATCAATGATCTGCCCGACTCCATCCAGTCCTGTAACTATCACCTATATGCGGATGACTCCCAATTATACATATACTTCCACCCTTCCGATCTTCACTCGGCCATTCTCAAGATCCAAAAAGACCTAAACTCCATCAACGAATGGGCCCATAAAAATTCCCTAGTCCTCAATCCGTCCAAATCCACCGCCATAATTATGGGTCCAGGCAACTCCTCAATTCCCTCCCCAGCATCCCACCTCTCATGCTAAATAACCACCCCATCCTCTTCTGCTCCTCGGTTAAAAACCTAGGAGTAGTCTTTGACCAAAACCTTTCCTGGCATTCCCACATTTCCCAAATTTTCCGCCATTCCATCGCCTCCCTCAGCCTGTTCCGTCGGTCCTGGCTTCTCTTACCTTTCTCCACCCGCAAACTCCTTGTATCTTCCCTTATACTTCCCTTCTTCGATTATAGCTGTTTGGCATACGGTGGTCTCTCGGAGAGGGAGAACGCGCGATTGAAGCGTATTTTGAATTGTTGCGTAAGATTTATGTACGGCACCCCACGGGGATCCCGAGTGTCGGGGTTGTATTCCCAACTTTCCTGGCTATTCCCCTCCTTCCGTGAACAGTATTTCCTACGTTGCTTTCTTTTCCAGTCCATCCACACTCGTCGTCCTCCTTACATCATCCAATTCAACTCCTCACAATACACTCGTAAGACCCGCTCATGCCCAATCGACCTTGTCCTTCCGCAATATACAACCCATACCTTCGAAAGATCCTTTCTGATCCGAGCCCCTAAACTCTGGAACTCCCTTCCCCTTCCTATTCGTCACGCTGCCTCCTTTTCCTCCTTTAAATCCCATCTTTATAATCACCTCCTCTCCCTCAAAGCAGAGACCTCACGATAACATTTATTATTTTTGTTTAATATTCTCGTAATTTTCTCTTCTGGCCTGCCTTACTGGCATACATTGTGCAAAGATTTCTCTTTTTTTTAATTTGTAACTTCATAGAAGGTACTTCCTTTATTTTATCTCATGTAAATTATTCTTAGAGGACACCAGTCCCATAATAAAGTTATTTTTCTTCTTCTTCTTCTTCTTCAATTCAATTTGAATAAAGGGTACAAAAACAAGAACGTAGCTATCATGTCAGGTAGCCAAGCAGCCATCAAAGCACTAAGCTCAATCAGTTGAAAGATGGTGTTGAACTGCAAAACCAACTAAACATATTAGGTACGCAGAACAAAGTCAGCCTCTGCTGGGTCCCAGTACAGGTGGGAGTAGAAGGCAACGAGAAAGCAGACACCCTTGCAAGAAAAGGGACTGCTATACCAATGATAGGAGCCGTACCGTTCTTTGGCATAGGAAGTCACACTATGAATGAGTACTTCAGACAAAAGGATAAAAAGAAAATGAGGAACAGTGGAACTCACTCATAGGACACAAATAATCCGAGAACCTCCTAACAAATTTCCGAAGGAAAGAAATGGTAGAATTGTTGAATCAAAGGAAACAGAAAAAACTGACATTGCAAACTAAACGGACATTAAAGAAGACTGGCATTACCCAAGACGGTGCAGATTTTGCAAAGAAGCAGAGGAGGACACCAACAATTCCGTTGTATGTGGTCACTTTGCCTGTTTATCTTTCAAGCTTCCATATTTTACCTAAATCATTTTAAATCCATGTATTTGTGTAACTGCTCATGTTGGGGGGGCGGATTAAATTTGGGATATTCACCATTGTCCTTTTTAGTTTTATCATTGACGTTGGGGACCTCATGTAAGTCGATGATCAAACGTCTTAAGTTCCTTACTTAGATGTACTTAGGATATTTACGAGAGATATTTTTGTGTGTTTAGTCGTCTTAATATTATTATTATTTGTTTTATAATATTGAACCAGTGTTCGGAAAGACAAATGAAAACCGTTGGATTGATTCCCAGTCGGGGGAGACTCGGCGGGGTGGTGCCGTTGTCCCTTTTCCTCAAAACTCGATTTCCTGCAAGGACCCCCGCGCGACCTATTATTGTTTCGGACCCCCTGGAAACAAAGGACCTCACGGTAAAATCGAGGCGATTTCTTCCGCTTCGGCGACCCGTTCGAGGGACAACAATCCACCCCTGGGCGTGTCCACCTGCTTCCTTTCGCACACCCATCACGGAACGGCGCACGCCCACCGCGAACCGGGGTAATCGGGAGACGGTCCACTGATCCCAAGGGTCCGACCTACAAAGAGAATAAAGCTGTTCTAAAGAATAGCCAGGCTGCTTAATTCTCAAGATATTCTATATAACCAAGACTTCCGCAATCCTTGGTGCAGCCCAGTATCTGACTAAATTCACTGTCCACCAAACCGACCACCTGGTTGTTGCACGAAAAAATGGCCAACTTTGAAAATGCATATTTTCACAGCCTTTTAAATCACAGACCTGAGCTAAGACTCATTTTTAGAAAATTGTACGCTGAGCAAGTTAAGTTTGTAAATGTTTTCCTAGATTCAGTCATTCACCAGTAAATTCAAAAATTAGAGAACTTGTTAATTTTTTAACTTTTTACGAAAACTTCAAATTGAGCTGTGCAGCGATGAAATAATCCTGGAGCGGCTCACTTTAGCAATCGATATTAAATTTTAATAAGCTTTCAATTGGTCACCTTCTACTTTGCCCGAATGCTCAACCGTTTTCGAGTTATTCGTGGTTTCCGGT
Organism: Cimex lectularius; assembly: GCF_000648675.2. NCBI lineage: Eukaryota > Metazoa > Arthropoda > Insecta > Hemiptera > Cimicidae > Cimex > Cimex lectularius. Next base: position 243,020 of record NW_019394148.1, on the reverse strand, counting down.
ACATTTCAGCCGTGCCTTTCACCACCCCGGAGAGATAGAGAAGACATTCTATCTCCGGCTCCGGTTGGCCGGTACCCTCGAGCTAAGGTACAACATGTTTACAAACCACGACCACCACGAGTCAAATAGTAGAGCCTCTTGGATACTCTTCTCCCGTGGTTCAGTATTATTTTTTAGGTGACTGATCACCCACTCGGGAGTTTATACGAACCCCCACTGATGCACGGGGTGCGGGTTCAGTAACCCAGGAAGCCTCTGCCAAAGTAGAGGTTGGCCGGGAAAAGCAAGGGGTAAGGAAGGATAGGGAAAGTAATGGGAATTTTACCTCCATCATTGATAATCCCAAGGCACCAGGGTTGGTGGTCGGACTTTGCCTGGGCCCACAAAGAAGGTGTCCCTGTGGGTAGAACACAAAACACAATTTTTTTCCAAAGTCAAAGATCCAACACCACTAGCCAACAAATCAGATGTAATTTATAAAATTCCATCCCCTCAGGGTAGCGTTCTGGCCCCTACACTGTACCAGGTTTTCACAGCTGACATGCCATCTCATCCCGAAACCACCACATTCACNACGATAGCTCAAGTGGTAGAGCAGCGGCGTATCTAGCCGAAGATCGTGGGTTCGAATCCCGCTCGTGCCATTAACTTTTTTTCATCTCAACTAAAAACCTTAATTAATTATAATGTATTAATTGGTCAAGCGGACCACGAAATTAGTGAATTTATTAAATAATAAAAGAAATACTGACCGATTTGATGTCATAAGTAACATGTAAACGGGTAAAAAAATTAATGAAACAAGGGTGTGTATTTATGGGTCGACGTATGTGATAACAGTATTTATTACCAAAAGCGTGAACCAATTTAATTTATGTAATTTCTTTGTTTTACAATCGGCAAAAAAATATAATAAACAGTGCCAATCGTCATGGACGTAACAGCTGCGGTCGATCTGCCGTCACCCGTTCCCCTCGTAACATAAAATAATGGTACACATCATGGGCGGTTTTTGGCCTCGTGTGCAAAAAGTGTCAATTTGCCTAACCGTCGACGTCAATTAGTGAGGTTGCCGTGAAAGTCACGGGGCGGGCGGAAAGGTCGGCAATTTGCAGACGGACGTCGTTTCACTTTGATGCTGATTTCGCTCTTTTTCACCCCAGTAGCGGTGTCAACCCCAAAACGAAACCGCCTCATTATCGGCCTTATTTGCAAATGCCTCTTCCCCGGCTCGGCTCAAACAAATAACGACACCGCGGAAATGGCGTTAAATAAAAATAAAACAGATGAATCTCCCCTCGACGATCGCCGGGGGTGATGCCCGTAGTTAACCGGCCATCACGACTCTTCGATTTTCCTCCTGTCAGCGATGATGTATTTCGAGGGCACTTGTGGCCCGTGTTGGTGGCGGAAAGTCCACCCCTGTAAGCCGGAAACGAGTGCGGTAAACGACACGAAGCCATTATTTAAAAACAGGGCTCTAGAAGATAAGGCACGGGTGGTGCTCGAGCAAATGCTCCTGCAGCACATTTCTTCTTTTTGGACCGGGGCTTCCCTTTCGCCCACATCAACATTTATACAAGTGAACCTCAACGGCTGCTTTATCTTTCCGAAGCCCTAGACCCTCAAAATATAATTGTCTAACGAGAAAGACGATGTGGGCGCTTGTTCAGCCGACTCTTATTCGATTCCTTATCAGACTAAGCTTTATGTAACAAAAGACGAACTAACAAACTAAAGACATGTTCGGAAAACAAAACACGTGCTCATTATGAACCATCTTTGATGATGCGAGTTAAACCAATTCATCTAACTAGACCTATTTACCATCTGTAAGAATCTCGTGTTGTATGCGAGGTTTGGTCGTTGCCGATCTTTTTGGTCTGCTTATCCTTTCTGGGTGGGGTCGTCACACGCTTTTCACCAACTTCAGCGTTAGGTCTGAGCAAGAAAAAAAGGCAAAAGTTCCAAATAGTCGACAATATAATTTTGCAGCTGATACATCTTTGGCACCATGGCACTATAATGCATTTCAGCTTTTTACTATCCTTAATATTGGATGCACAAAGAACCACTGATGATGGTGCATTGGACAGTCCAATTTGAACCGACCAAAACTGATCAGTAAAACCATTATGGTAATAACCATATTTTTCTGTATACTCCCTTAACTTTTTATTCGTCTTCTGTTTTAAAAATTTCAACAGTTACAAACAGTAATGGCTTATTAGGTAATTAATCTTATCTAGTCTTCAATATAATATTGCAGCTGATACCTTTGGTACCATGGCACTTCAAGAGCTCGTAACTAATTTGTCTTTTCTTAACATTTTAATATGCTTCCTTATTAGACACATCTCAGCTGTTCACCATCTTCAATGTTGGGTCTGAGTAAATAGACACAAAAAATCAACACTGAAGATGGCATATCTAACCGACCAACGCTGCCGGTATAAGCAGGCAAAAGTTGATCAGTATAAACAGTATAGACCCATGTTTCTATACAGTTTCTTAACTTTCTTTTAAGCTTCTGTTTTAAAAATGTCAATGGTTGCAAACAATCTAAAATATAATATTGCAGCTGATACCTTTGGCACCATCACACTTCAGGAGCTCTTAACTAATTTTTGTCTTTTCTGAACATTTTGGTCTGCCTATCCTCAGAGGATTGGTCTGTCAGAAGCGTTTCAGCTTTTCACTTTCCTCAATATTGGATGCACAAAGAACCAACACTGTTGATGGTGCGTTGGACCAACCAAAACTGATCAATAAAACCATTATAGACCCATTTTTTTGTACAGTTGCTTAACTTCTTCTTAAGCTTTTGTTTTAAAAATGTCAATGGTTGCAAACAGTCTAAAATATAATATTGCAGCTGATACCTTTGGTACCATGGCACTTCAGGAACACGTAACTAATTTCTATCTTTTCCTAACATTTTGGTATGCCTCCTTGCTAGGTTGGTCTGTCAGCTGCATTTCAGCGTTTCGTCATCTTGTATATTGGTTCTGTATAAGATGCACAAAGACTCAACATTGAAGATAGTAAAAAACTAAAGCATCCGAAGACCAAGCATAGGTATCTGACATTTCTAGTATAATTATATATACAAAATAATTATATTGGGAGATTTTTCTATATGGTCTTCAAGGGATGTACATGTAATTTGGTCAAAACTGATTATTTGATCTACCCAACCTCAGGCTGACCAACCCAGCAGAAGAAAACAGAAAAAGAAGTAGTTTGTAAGGAACACCATTATATGGTTACAAGAGGTTCAATTAAAGAAAAAAAATACTCAAAAGGGGAGCGTCAGTGGGATACATTTTTAAAGGAAATAAAACTGGGCCAAAAGGCAGTTAAAACTCATGTTTCACATTTACATAATTTCTCTGCTTCACTGAAAAACATTTTATCTTGGATATGTAACCAAATCCTACATATATCTTATTGCCTAACCTAACCTAATCCAGTCTAAACAGCGTAAGACTGGGCCATAAAAAAGATATAAATCTTATAATTTAAACTTTTATTTTGTCTATGCAATGGATGATGTATGTAAAAGCTTGGCTGACATGGCAGCACCATGCTTTTTACTTAAAATATTGGTGTCTTGGGGAAGTTTCCCTCACATTCCTAACCTAACCCAACCCAGCCTAAACAGCCTGAGAACGCATAAATCTTGGAATTTAAAGTTTTATTTTTTTGTATGTGTATTATAGATGATGTACACAAAAGACTTGACTGACATGGCAGGGTCGTGCTTTTATTGGGATTGCAGGGTCTTGGGGAAGTTTTCCTCAAAATCCTAACCTAACCCAACCCAGCCTGAACAGCCTAAGAATGGGCCACAAAAGGCAAAAATCTTAAAATTTAAACTTTTATTTTATTTTTTAGCTAAATTTTAATTAGTTAAGTCTTGTCAGAAAAAAAATATGCCTTGCAAAAACATATTAGATAGAAACTTATGGATCAATGTGTGAGGATTTCGACAAGAAAACAATGAAAATCGTAAAATAAAAATTCTTACTATATTTTCAATTAATTAAGGTTTTGGTTGAGATAAAAAGTCAGTGTCACAAGCGGGCTTCTAACCCATGACCTTTGGCTAAATAAGCCGCTGCTCTACCACTTGAGCTATCGTGATTTCGATCCACTCCACACTTGAAAAATGGCAAAAAGGAGGTACAATTCAAAAGGTGGGGTTGAGATGAGAAGTTGGTGCCCAAGTGGATAAAAGACGCGATAGCTCAAGTGGTAGAGCAGTGTCGTATTTAGCCAAAGGTCGTGGGTTCGAATCCCCCTTGCGACACTGGCTTTTTTATCTCAACCAAAACCTTAATTAATTGGAAAAGTATTTATTGGTCGACCACGGTGGACCACGAAACCTAATAAAAATAAATTCTTACTTCAGGTTTATTTTTCAGCAAATATGACACTTCGCGCATATGGACCAGGCTTGGAGGATTTTTTTTTCTTTTTTTTATACTTATTCAGATATCGTGAGATGCGGTCGGGTATGATGTAGGTTTCAGAAAAACATTTTCTTTATCGTGCCAACGTTTCGATCTTTGTTGAGATCATCTTCAGGGCTCAAAGTGTTTGTCTTCTGTGTAATTGTGCCATCCTAGTGTGTCGTGTTGAGAGTGTTTTTTTTATACATGGATCAAATTGTAAAAGTCTGATAAATGTTTTCGTCTCTTTTGCAAGTGGCGGTTAGCTGTTTTTTAATTTTTATTTATATTTTTTTGGAGCTTTTATTTATTTTTTTTATTTTATGAGGGTTCGCTACAGCAGAGGTCATATAAATCATCAGGGTGCCGGTGTTTTTAAAAAAAAAATCGTTTGTAAGTATGTCGGGTTCGAATGCAGGGGGGCCTTTACCTTACAGTGATGAGCGCCGTGTCAACGCCTGAACCGTTGCGGCCACCGACGCCCCGTCCTATATTTTGGAGTTTGTTTGTTTTTTAATAAAATTGTCAATCCCCCCCCCTTCAGGCCAAGCTTTTCAGTGGGCTGATGAAGGCTTCGAGGCACCCATATTACTAACAGAAAATAAAAAAAAAACTTTTTTATTACTTTCAATAAACTTTAGAAAAATACATATATAAAACTTAGGATAATATAGAATTGTTCAGTCTAAAAGGAATAATTAAAACTATTTCACAAATCAAAGTGGTTATACTTATTGTGATTACAATTAGTAAAAACTGTCTTTTTTGGTTTTAAAATAAAAAATAAAAGTTATCAAACAAATAAATTAAATAATATAACATTATATTACAGTACATTTTTTACACCAAATAATTCAAATTGGTCAATAAAACATGTTTTTTGTTCTTTAAAGAAAAAACATTTAAACAGTTAAAATCTGAAGAGGGTAAAATTTTTTCAAAACTGTATTCGCCCATACGCAATGTGGTGCTACTGCTTCCGAAAACTCTTTAGGATTGGGAACATATTGTCCAGGCCTTCGTGGATATCGCTTCGGTTTTTCGCTCCTGATCGGGGGAAAAGAAAATTGGAACAATAATAAAATGATAAAAGAATTATGTATTAGGACTGTTTTACCTGTTACGACAAGCTTCCCGTTGACAAAAATCAATATGACTATCCTCGGTTTTACCATTCTGTAAATTAAAGCAGGAAAAAGTTCTGGCTCATAGCTGCAAAAAAACTTACAGGTTTTTAAACAAGAAATATATTAATTTACAAAAAAAAAAGCATCTTGGTGTTATCATTTATCCACTACAAATAGATAATTTGTAAGTTTTAAACAAACATTTGTACTTATTCTTCATAATGGGATTAAAATAATCATGTTGAGTGGTCAATAATAGATTTAATCAATATTGATAACTGATGAGTATGGTATTGGTCTTCAATGATAAATAATAAAGCTAGGAGATCAGGGATGAAGCCATGAAGGTAAAAAAATTGGTTTTTGATGGCGAGTTTTTGGCTGTATTTGATGCCCTCCTCAGGGCTCTATTTAATTAAGAGCAATTTTTTATTACAGGATATATAAATTTATAATTATTGTTCAACTAACTCATTTGAAAACCGATTTAAAAAAAAAAAAAATTTACGATTAGCCCAGACAAGTAGTAATAATGCGGTCTCATTTTTGCCAAATTTTGAAGCATAGGAAAAAAACAAATATCTACAGACAACTTTCTTGTAAAAAAACAAAAAAAAAAAGATATATTATAAATAATAAATTACATACATTATTATAAATTTCTTTGAGTATTTTTTTCAGAATGGAATGCATTATCCTAGTTTACATCCTATTGAAAAAAATAATTTCACTGAACGAGTGTTTCGCATTACGAGTAAGATTCGGGAACAAATTATGCTCGTTAAGAAAGGTTCCAATCTATTTTAAATCGATACAGATGATGAAGTATTGTTTTAATACCTGCTAAATTGTCCATGTATTTGGTGAAGGTTCTCCAGCCTCAATGGAAATCTAAGATCGCACGTTGCGACCATATTATGAATTTTAAAATTGATAAATTTAACCTAAAACAATAGTTTAATAATTATTGTTACAAATTAATTGGGCTGTTTAAAGAAAAAATAAAACTCACAGGAAAACCAAGTTTTTGTATGATTCTCGCGTACTTTCGACAAGCCAGTACAGCATGCTCTTCGTGTTTGACACCAGTCACTACTATCTTACCGGAGCTGAATATAAGAGCGGTCGACCTCGGGTTCACCAGTCGCATCACGACACCGCAGAACCTCTTAGGGTTGTATTCAGAGTTTCTCGTCCTGAAGTTAATCTTCTGCAGGTCAAGATTGCAATCAAGGTTCACCGTACAGACAACATTCCTAAATATTTTATTCATTACATATTTTATATAATGTATATACTATGTATGAAATGTACGTTATTTTAAGGCGAGAAAACTTACTGAATTTTCGGAGTCGGGCCTATTTCAACATTGGCACCGGACGGCGCCAAAGGAACTACATCTTCATGTGGGTTTGACGGTTCTGAGGTGGAATTCAACCTTTGCAAAGTACCCTGCAAATATCAATAATTCATCATTCATTGGTTATTAATAAGGCAAAAATTTACTTACAGGTGATAAAGAAGATAAAGGAGGCTGCATTAACGCCTGGGTCAAATGTGGCGTACCATTGGTAACCACCGGATTTTCCATCCTGACTCGTCAAATTTCAATATATTTTCGATATATCAAACTAGCTGTAAATGTGTGGTGATTAGTGACCGTTAATCGATATTTATTTAGAAATCATGAGATGCGGTCTGGTGTGATGTAGGTTTCAGAAAAACATTTTCTTTATCGTGCCAACGTTTCGATCTTTATTGAGATCATCTTCAGGACTTGGGATTTAAGAACATTGTTTAAATTTAACAAATACATGTAGGATGTAGGAAAAAGGTGAATTTATACAATGCAAAAAAATCCTTTTTTATATTCAATCAAAGTATTTCTACTCACTCAAAGTGTTTGTTTTTTTTGCGTAATTGTTCCAGTCTTGTGTATCGTGTTGAGAGTGCACACTTTGAGCCCTGTAGATGATATCAATAAAGCTTGAAACGTTGGCACGATAAAGAAAATGTTTTTCTGAAACCTACATCACACCAGACCGCATCTCACGATTTCTAAATAAGTAGCTGTAAATGTTTAAAATAATTTTGGAAAATAATAAGTTTTAAGCTTCATAAGTAAATAAGTTTGAAAGTTTAGTTTCAACTCAGTTCGATATTGTTTTCCTGTGACAAAAGTATGTAACAGCCCAAAATTTAACAACAAAAGCATACCCTCGTTCAGTGGAAATGTGTGTAGGTCAAAAAAACAAAGTTGAGTACCAGTCATTCTATTTATTAAAACAGAACGAAAAAATAAATGAAATTAAAACTCCCCTGCACAGAAAAGAGAGGAAAACACAAATTTAAAGATTCTAACTCACCCTTAATCTCTAGATGACCCCACGAAGGGTTGGTTTTGTGTACAAAAAAAAAATAAAATAAAAATACTCCTCAAATCATACCAAAAGAATTCACACTTTTATTAAAAAATAAATTAATTAAATAAAAATAATAATAATAAATAAATAAATCTGAGTTCTATGCTACTTAAAACTGAAGAAAAATGGAAAAAAACATCGTTCAAGTCACACACAGAAAACTATAGCTTCAGGTGGCTACTGGTACTCATTTCCCTGAGAGTAACCTCTGGCAGATTCCCCTGACTCCTTCTCACCCTAGATGGTGGAAAAGTTGTCTTTTTCAGCCTTGAAGTCCTGTCCAGGATTCTGGCTTCAACTGCACAGGAGGCAAATCTGACAAACCGCTGCCCTCTCCTTAGGCCTACCAGACTGAATTCGCCTCCCGAGCCTGTGGAAAATTTCCTCGTTACAGCCACAAATCCCCTTCTGGGACTCATCCTTATCACTTGATGCAGGATGGTCTTGGCTGCCCATGAGGAAAATCCGGCGGAACGCCGATACCTTTTTCCTGTCCCCTCGAGTTTGCTGCATATGACTTGTCTCGTTCAACTCACACCTTCTTTAATTTAAATTATATTGAAACAAAACCATCCTCATTCTCTGTTTGACTAATTTTAGTCCTTACTTATGTGTCTTCTATTCCCTGGTTTTTCTCTCCTCTCTTCTAGGTACCCAGGATACTTTTGAATGCTGAGGAGGGATCTTAGGCACTTATTTTAAATGATAAGCAAAAGATTAATCTTTAATTAAGGTATTGGTTGAGATAAAAAGTCATGCCACAAGCAGGATTTGAACCCACGATCTTCGGCTAGATACACTGCTGCTCTACCACTTGAGCTATCGTGACCTCGATCCACTCGAACACCAACTTCCCATCTCAACCCCTCCTTTTTGCCATTTTTCATTTTTATCTCAACCAATGCCTTAATTAAAGATTAATTAATTGAAAATAAGTTATTTGGTCAATCGGACCAAAAAAACCTAATCGATTTGATAAACAAAAGGTTAAATTGTATTTCTAAAATGTAAAATAAAAACTGTAAACTTCAAACTCAAATTAATAAAATATAAGGTCCAGGACAAAAAGATGGTATACCATACTATTCTGGGTATATAATTTTTTTAAATTAATTTTTTTGATAATAAACGGCTTGGTTTGTTATATTTTAAATTATCTTGTTAATTAGCTGCCAATAAAATATTACTCTCTGGAAATAGTGCTAAATATTAATTTTGAGGTGGGACAAAAACACATCTTTAGGATAAAACATAAATAAAATATTAAAAAAACACTTAAAATGACAAAATAATTCTAATATCTAGTACAAGCTCCACCTTTTCCAGCCCAGTTAGCATCCAATTTGGAAGGTCGTAGAGGCGACAAATATCTTGACAAAATTTCATCTTACCATTCTTACTGGAACATGCGAAAAAGTCCAAGATGTTCCTAGGCATTTTTAATTATATTAAAATCTGGAGACCTAGCTGGACATTCAAAAACTTGATTTTTATTTTCCTTAAAAAAAAAAAAAAAAAAAAAAAAACAAACCTTTTACCCTTAAAAAACTTCTATTTAAAATAACTCTTCTAATCCTTAATTCTCGATATAAAAACTCCGATCACTAAAATCCAACAAAGTCATCGCTTGGTAGAAATTATTTTCTCCTCCCTTGAGATGGAGCAGTACTGTTCTGGGGGCTTTCTCGACAACAAGCTTTTTATCGTAAGAAGCACCCGGACTTCTTTTCATGCTCGAGGCATCCTTCCTTCCATCTACTATCCCATACTACACAGTTACTTCACTGACTGGACTTTACGAGTCAAGACTATCCAGAAAAACAATTCCTGCTCTTCATATTTCCTTATCCTTGCTGTCGTAAATCAGAGTAGCATTACGATCCCCACATTGTACAAGGTGTATATAGCCGTCATTCCGCCCAAAACGTACAAACTTCACACTGCTAGTCTTGATGTGACAAGAATAAAATTTAATACAGACAAATCCACCCTTAATATCTTCACTCTTTGTAAAAAAGATCACCTGTCAAGTCTATTTAAATAATTCTTCTCCCAGCTGTAGACAAAGTGCATCTGTACATATCAATACACTTAACATGGAATTTTCACCCATAACTGAAACATCAAGAAGTTATGACACAATATAGAGCTTTTGCATAACTTCTTGACTTCTGATTTACCACTCAAAAATAAAAGGCTGCTTTACAATACCATGATTAAACCGATATGAAATTGCAGAATGGAAATGTGCAGTTCCATCATCCACTACACTGCCCATCCTTAATCCTATGAAAAATCCTCTGTTTTATTTTATATACAAATACAGACTTATGGTACTGTATGGTATGGTGATAAAGATACTAGGAAGCGGGTTTTGTTCTCCCCAAGCAATGCAGCCTTGTGGCTTATTGTGCCTTCCTAGTTCCTTAGTTCAGTGCAATAGACTCAATCCTTCTTATTGACTGTCACTGCTAAAATTTCATTCCCTAGGTTTTTTCATACGTTGAGCTGTTGCTTCGCATTCAAAGATGATGTGGGTGGCTGTTTCCTCCTCCTCATTACCCTACAGATTGGATCATCGTTGTATATGCCCATGTTATATAGACGTTTTCTCAGATGCCTCTGAGTCTAGCCCTATCCAGTTGCAGCAGTGATTTTGCCAGTCTTGGTGAGGGTTGTTTCATCATAAGTTTACTATGTCTAGCACCGCTAGAGTTTATCCACTTCTCCTTTTGTTTAGTTTGAATCCATTCTGCGATGGAGGATTCTATATTTGTTTTTGTTATCTTAAGTATAGGTTCATGGCCTATGTCCTTCTCTGACCCGTCTGCTTTCCCGTTACCCAAAATTCCTCCCAGGCACCCAAAATATCAGGTTGTTGTGTCTCCCCAGGTTTTGGAGATTTTGGATGCATTCACTGACTAATTTTGATATGATTTTTTACTTGCTAGTGCTTTAATAGCTGCTTGGCTATCAGATCTTATGAGGATTTTTTTTGCCAGTGCAACTTCTTTTAAGATCTTCCAGGGCACAAGATTGATGGCATGTATTTCTACTCGAAAGACCGAAGTGTACTTCCCTAATGAGTTTGAGTGCTCATGTTTTGGGCTTGTACAAAAAACACCCGACCCAGTTTTTTCGTTTGTTTCGGAGCCATCTGTGTACCATATCATTGTATCTGATGCCCTCCTGTGTTCTTCCTGTCCTTTATAGTCCATCAAGACTTTGTAGGATGTTGTAAAGAGTGCTTTTGGGGTCGTGTAGTCAAGTCTCCATTTGTAAAAATGGGCGTCTGATTTTGTTAATTATGGTTGTATGCTTGAATTGACTAGTTCCTATTCAATTTGATTGTTTCTGGAGCCTAAATGAGCTTTTCCTAGCATCTCCTAGAATAAATATTCCCAGTGGAGGTAGGTTTAGCAGAATTTCTGATATTAGAAGATATAAAATATTGTCTTAACATTATTAAATAGTGTAACCATGAAGTCTATCAACTTTATGCTACTTTCTCATCATTAGTTGTTTTCCCAGGTTTTGGAGAATTTGGCATTCGTCATCGCATGTTATTAGTTATGATTGTATGCCCGAATTGTCTAGTATCTATCCAATTTGGCCCTGGCACCCAAAATATCATCAAGTTGTTGAGTTTCCCAGGTTTTGGAGTTTTAGATGCATTCACGGACAAATTTTGATGTGATTTTTTACATGCTCATGCATGGCTGCTTGGCTATCAGATCTTATGAGGATTTTTTTGCCAGTGTAACCTCTTTAAAGATTTTCCAGAACTATATTTTTGCCCAAATCTGTAGGAAAATGCTTGAGACAAAAATCATGGGAAAAAGGGTGGCATTGTGTTGGGTGAAAGGGCATGCAGGCTTGTGGCAAAATGAAACAGTGGACGCACTTGCAAAGGAGGCTGCAACATCAGGTCCAACCCTTGACATTAAAATTCCTAAAGATGACGGGAAAAACTTTTTGGAAAAGTTTTGTAGAAATCTGTGGCAAGAAAAATACAACGCATCAAATGTTGGCAATTATTACAGGTCACTGTTCCCTGAGCTCAAGAAAAAACCATGGTTTTCGGAAGGCGATAGCCCAGAAGGAATGTCAAAGGAGTTCTATTCTACTATTTTTAGACTGAAGACAAATCATGGCCTATGGGGTAGCTACAAGAAGAGAATCGGTTTGGCATCGTCTCCGAACTGTCCCACTTGCGATTGCCCTTCAAATCCTTCCCACATAATTTTTGAATGTCCAGAATATGAAAATGAAAGAGACAAACTGCTAAAAAATCTGAGCAAAGTCCCAAACATTTCCAAACCAATAAACTTAGAATCTGTCCTAATAAGCAACAATCCATCAGCTTTCAACATAATCTATGGATTTCTAAAGTCGATAAACGTTTCTTTTTGATTATCTTCAACCATGAAAATTTAGAAGATGATGGAGCTGAATGAGTGGTGTGGGTGCGCGGCGGGGACCTGGCCCTGGTTGGCCGATCATGCTGGACAGTAAAATGAAAATAGAAAACTTCATGGGTAATATGCCAGCATAACCCCCCCCCAAAAAAAAAGATTTTCCAGGGCACAAGCATTGATGGCAGTATTTCTGCTTGAAAGACCGAAGTGTACTTCCCTAATGAGTTTGATTGCTCATGTTTTGGGTTGTATAGTAAATGTCTGATCTGGTTCTTCGTTTGTTTTCGAGCCATCTGTATATAATTGTGTCTGATGCCCTCCTGTGTTCTTCCTCTCCTTTATAGTCCATCGAGACTTTTTAGGATGTTGTAAAAAATGTTTCCGGGATCATATAGTCAGTCCCCATTTCTAGGAATGGGTGTCTGATTTTGTTAATTATAGTAGTATGCCCGAATTTAGTTCCTTAGTTCCTATCCAATTTAATTGTTTTTGGTGCCTAAATGAGCTTTTCCTAGCCTCTCCTTGTATGAATATTTCCAGTGAAGGTAGGTTTAGCAGAATTTCTAGTGAATTTGTAAGGGTTGTTCTCATCGCCCCTGTGATACATAGGTTTGCTAATCTTTTTATGCTGCCTAATGTTTGAGTAGCTGCTTTTTGTACATACAGACTTAAATATTCCCTTCGTTCAAGATGAAATCTGTTCCCGAAATCATAAACATCACAAAAACCCTCCCAATGATTGAAAATCCGTTCAAACAAAAACTCGCATCCCGACAAATTCCCTCGAACTGTCTTCGCCGACTAAAGAGTGAAATATCCAATGCAGTGGCAATGACAAAAGTATTAATTTTAATTAAACATACACAATTTCAGCACAATTGGAGAACTACCAATGAGTATTTTCTCCACTCTTGTTTTTAATTTTGCATTATTTCCTATCTCGTTGCACGCTACCAATTGAAGGTACTTGTAATTTAATGCAAATTTTAAAAAAATATTTAAAAAACAATTGTAAATATAGATAAAATACTAAGGGTTATCTTTTGTCGCAGACCTTAACAGCATAAAAAGCCTAAAAGTTACACAAAAATGAGACATTGTTAACATTTTCTTGTTGTTTTTATTAGATTTATACAATTAATACAGCAGTATTATTGTAAAATATTAGTTCTAAAATCTGAAAAATCATGTCCAAAAAATGTCACTGAATATTCATGATCAGAAGCAGAAAAAAATCATTTTGATCTGACCAATTTGCTGGCTAACTTTAGCAAAAACACATATAGCATCTAAACCACTGGCTTTTATGCCACCTGGTATATGTTTTATGCTAACAATACTCACATGGGTAAAAAGTGTATTCTGTTTAAAAAAGCAATACTTAATAACACTTTATCTTTTTGCAATACTCACATAAAACACCAATTCACCTAGTCAGGATAGTAGGGCGAGAAAATTGTAAATCTTGCCTAGTCAGACATGCCAGAGGGATGAACCAAATGGTCAAAATCATGATTTAGCCAAACACAACAGTGAGACCACATGACATGTTTTGGACAGTGGTTCACTCCATGAGAAATAATTTCCCATCGATAGAATCGAATCGAAATATCGACCAATCGTTATTTTTTGGCGGAATTTCAAAATAGATAACCTGTGACAACCAAATGAATAGCAAATATTTATTTAAAGGTAAATAAAGTTTGAAGCCTTAAAGCCACCTTACGTGTGCATCTCTTAGAAATAAATTTAGTTTTATAAACATAGTAAAATAATAATAATTATTCAGAAATCGTGAGATGCGGTCTGGTGTGATGTAGGTTTCAGAAAAACATTTTCTTTATCGTGCCAACGTTTCAATCTTGACTGAGATCATCTTCAGGGCCTGAACAATAACAAACATTGTTTACATTTAACAAATACATTTAGGATGTGGAAAAGTGAATTTATACAATGCAAAATATATTTTTTATATTCAATCAAAGTATTTCTACTCACTCAATGTGTTTGTCTTCTGTGTAATTGTGCCATTCTTGCGTGTCGTGTTGAGAGNCACACTAGACCCCATCTCACGATTTCTGAATAATTATCGATTAACGGTCACTAATCACCACACAAAATAATAACAATAATAATAAAACAAATAATTTTTCGATTTTGTACCACATAGCTAGAGGAAATACTAGCTTTGTACAAAATAGATCACAAAATAAACTTCTTAAAGAAATGAGCTTCTGGAATACTACCTAGATAGTAGGATGATAAGGTCAAGGATACACAACTGAGTTAATAAAGATTTGAGGTATATTACAAGGAGACAGACTCAGCCCACCCTGGTTTTGTCTAGCTTTAAACCCTCTTAGCTACATGATATCTAGCTCAGGGTATGGATATAAAACATATACCTCTACTTTGACTAAAATCATCCACGCCTTCTACATGGACGACTTAAAACTACACTGATGCATAAAATTAACCACCAGTAAATTTTAATAAATCGTTTCGTTAAATTATGCTAAGGTTTCTATTAAATATTTATTTTGAATAATGGTTTATTAGCACATTATTTATTATAAAATACACTATTAGTTTTGACGCTTGATTGATGGTATCCTTTTCAAGTGTTTTGTTGAAGCTATAACATATTATAATGAGAAAAAAACTTTCTATTACATTTTTCAAAAAATTGATACACTACATATTTTACACTTAAACATTATTATGTTATTTTCTATAATAACCTAACTTTTGATTCCTTTTTTTTACACCAATCAATTTTAACTTTACATCATTACATACTTTAGTACCAGTCAGTAAACTGAAATACTCGCTGTGCTCAAGCACAATTCTAAAATCAGGTGCATTACTGCAAGATGTCTGTATGGAGCCAAGTAATTGCACCCATACACACCAAGAGAACTTTGCATGCCAGACACAAGGCCAAAAAGTAAGCGTGTGTCAACCTCACATGGCCTATTCTTAATCATGTGAGGATGACCTGTCTCTTAAGAGTCAGATCAGCCGAGGGCCACCTATCATATAAATTATTTAATTTGCACATCTGTATGTGTATGTATATGTACATATTTCCATATTTAACTTTACATTATTTCTAATTAAAAATTTTAGATGAATATAATTCAACTAACTATGCATAAAACTACTCTTATTTTTACATATTAAAACAACATATTTTTATGTAAATGTTTTCTAATGTTATTTATATAAAATTTTAAAATATGATTATTTGGAGATCGTGAGATGCGGTCTGGTGTGACATAGGTTTAGAAAAACATTTTCTTTATTGTACCAATGTTTTGACCTTTATTGAGATCATTTTGAGGCCTCAAAGTGTTTGTTTTCTGGGTAGATGTGTCATTATTGTGTGTCGTGTTGAGGTGTCAGTCTCAATAAAGATCGAAACATTGGCTCGATAAAGAAAATATTTTTCTAAACCTACGTCACCAGGCTGCATCATACGATATCCAAATAATCATTAATTATGGTCACTAAACTCCACATATTTTAAAAATATTAATTTACAATGACAAAAATTTATGATAACAATGATAAATGGGAACTTTTTAATAAACTACAAGGCCCAAAATTGTAATTTAAATAAGGAAAGATAGCTCCCTCCAAAAAAAAAAAATAATAAAATAAAATAAATATAATAAAAAAATAAAAAAGAGGATAAAGAAAAGGAAGTGTTATTGTGTTTTTGTTTTATTATTAATGTTAAGTAGCATTAGTATATTTATAGTACTTGAATGGAAGAATAAAAAGATAATGGTGAGCCTATACTCATGCTGAGACTGTTGCTAACCTGACTCCATTATTATTATTGGCCATACAAGCTTATGGGGAATGTTTAAATTATGGAACAAAAATTAGTATATTCTTAATCCTAATTAAGGAACCATTTGGTTTTATCCTAAGATAGAAGGTTTAAATGTCAGGCCTTGTCTATTAAAATGCCTGTAAAATTTAATAATAATAATAATGAATTTTTTTTGGTATATTTATATGAAACATTCTTTTAAGCTATTTTCTTACTTTGCATATTGTTTTGCTTCTTTTTTCCTTCGTATTCGTAGTTTTGCTTTTACATTGTTATATTTTCTATATTGTATATTCCTGTAATTAAACAAAACATTTTGTAAATTGGATTAATTCCGTCAAATAGATATTCTTATTATTCCCAGCTATTTTTGATTATGAATAACGTACTTAGGTTGAAGGTTGAAATATAAATTTTTTTTAAATCACAACAATTAAATTACTCATTAAATACCTTTTTCAAACATCAATTTGTCAAACGGAACTCAAATATTTACAAATAAATATATTTAAAATAATTGACTACTACATTGTGTTTTTACTTAGTCAAATTAACAGTGAAGTGTGCAGACATGTTAAATCTTGAATTAACATGTAAATTTTAAGTTAAATTATTTTTCATAATTTTTAATGTGTGTATGTGCATGTACATATTTCCATATTTAACTTTATATTATTTCCAATTAAAATTTTTAACTGAATATACATATTACAATTAATTAAGGTTTTTAGTTGAGATAAAAACCTTAATTAATTGTAATATATTAATTGGTCAAGCGGACCACGACATTAGTGAATTTAATGATTGTACATAATTCAATTAAGTATGCACAAAATACTCTCAGTTTTCCTCACTTAAACAACATATTTTTATGTAATTGTTTTCTAATATTATTTATTTAATATTTTAAAACACGTTATATTAATTTACAATTACAATTTAAAAATTTACAATTACAATGATACATGCGACTTTTTTGGTATATTTAAATGAAACAATCTTTTATGCTATTTTTATTTAAATACTTAAGTAATTTTTCCTTTTTTTTAAATTTTATATTGTTATATTTTATGTAATGTATATTTCTAAATTTAAACATTTTTGTAAATTAGATTAATTCCATAGAATATATTATTATTATTCCTGACCATTATTTGATCATGAATAACATACTTAGGTTAAAGGTTGTCTCATCATTATTATTATTTTTGTTAATCACAACATTTAAATTACTCATTAAATTCCTTTTTCAAATATAAATTTGTCAAAAGGAACTGAAATATTTATTTGGATCGAAGAGATGAATCACATATTCGCCGTATTTCACGTCTACTTGATAAATACCGCTGATCGTGCTAAGTGTGTTAAAATCGAGAAATTTCGTGACAGGAGTGTGCTTTCGACTCACTCAGCAGCACGGTCTGGGGCCCTGCTAACCGGTTTGCTATTTCGTAAACTCTTTTTTCAGTTTTTAGACAGGCATGTTTTTAATGGAAGTCAGAAAAAAAGAGAGAAGAAGGCTGGAAAGTGCGAAAAGGTGGTCGAAAGAATTGAAGAATAAACTGTTATTTCTTATTATGGAAAACCCTACGATGTTCGAGGTAAGTTTGCGATTTTTGTTAAATTTTTAAAAAAATTAGTCACCAGACTTTTCAATTACAATTCTCCCAGTATATCTTGGTTTGAAAAGTTAACATTAAAAATTAAAAAAAATTTAAATACAGGAAACCAAGAGAAATTCCTAATTCAATCGTTTATATTTAAGTGTAATTTGATTTATGGAATAACTCAAACATTTTGTTTTGCTAGAAACCAACAGCCCAAGTATATTATAAAAAAATAATAGCTTGCCACAAAGAATTCGACGAATACGGTTGGAAAGCGATGCGAGATAAGATGAGAAATCTCAGAAGTAGTTATACAAAAGCTCTAAATTGGCGCGTAAGCACGGACAACGGGATCAAAGAAGAACCCGGCGATACGACTGCAAGAGGTAATTAAAATAAAAAAAGCATCTTTTTTTTTCTTTAAATAATTTATTAAAATTATAAAATTGTCCCAGAGCACATGCTCAAGCTGTGTGAGGATTTCGACATTCTCCAAAGCATATTCGCTTCGAAAAACAAAACCGTCCCGCCTTCCAAACATATCGGTGATAATCCATGCAAAAATTTCATGCCGGCTGAGAACGTAGAGGAGAGTAACAAAGAAGCGCACCTGGCTTACTTGGCAGAGGTGAAAACTGATTTTTTTTTTTTTTTTAAATAGTCAAATTTTTTTTTACATTCTAGGCCAGACAAGACAATAGTACCTATCTTCGGGAAGAGCATAATTACATGACGTCCCTGGAGGAAAGTAAATTAAAGCTAGAGGAGAAGTGGCTTGCTCTGGAAAACCAAAAAATTGCCTTGGAACGGCAAAAAATGGAAGAAAATGCCAGGTTGAGGGAATTGGAAATCACTAATGACTATAATTTAAGCGTTATGAGATTAGAAAAGGAGATGGCTCTTAAAGAGCTAGAATTGAAATATAAATATAATAAAGAATAGTGTTTTACACTAAACATTAATTTCTCAATACAATAATTAAATTTATTTACATAACTTTGCGATGAATTATTAAAAATATTACTTATTGATTATTAATAATTAATTAGCATATATTCTTTGTTCACTGGCTCAGAGAAATGATTTCAAAGTGCCTTTTACTATAAAATTTTTTTAAAACATTTCTTGAACCAATTGATTTGTTTGATTTTGAATAATGAACTTACTTTGAAAAATTAGCTTTGTTTTAAGGAAATTTAATTAATTAATTAATTTTTTTTTGTAATATTACAAAGTACCCTTACAAAATGATGCGATATCGGGTCAATTGCTTTACATTTAATTAGCATCTATTCGGTTTTGCATGAATATTTACATGTTAGCTTTATTTTGTATAAAATTTCAAGTTACTTAAAACTTTATTCCAATTTTTTGTTATATCTAAAACAAACCGTTTATCCTTGAAATCGGTGATTAATCCTACAGCGCTCGCATGCCAACTCAGAGCACAGAGGAAACGAGCAGAGAGGTTCATCTGGCTTACCTGGCGGAGGTACAAATTTTCTTATGTTTTCTACGATCGAAGAAATATACAAATAAATTAAAAAAAAAAAAGATTCAAAAGTTATTATTAATATGTTGTAGGCTAGACAAGAACATAATGCCCGTACACAAGAGGAACGCAATTATATGACGTCCCTCGAGGAGAGAAAAACAAACCTGGAAGAGAGACGGCATCCTGTAGACAACCAAAAAATTCCCTCAGGGTGGCACAAAATCGAAGAAAATTCCAGGTTGAGGAATTGGAAATCATTAATGACTTACTTTAAACTTTACACTAAAATAATTAAACTAATTTTTCAAGACAATGATTGCATTTATTATACATTCAAAGACAAAAAAAGACTTGTTGAGTTCTAAAACAGTCAGAAGGCTCTTTACTTCAGAAGATGCATCAAGTAGAAATTCACAAATTAGCATCTCGATTGGACACTTGAACATTAGGGAGCTGTTCCCCTGACCTGGATTGTATGGGAATTTCTGATCTTGTTTAATTTGATTTATATTAAAATAAGTATGACGTAATTAATTTAAAGATAAAAATACATATATGTAATGAACAACAAAATAAGAGTGTCAGGTTTTTTGTCTTTGAGTGTACAAAGCATTAAGTTCATTAAGCTTTAAACTTCATTGTGCATTATTTAGTAAAATTGGTTATTTATTGATGATTAATCCTTGGCACTACAGTTCTTTAAATCGCATATTTTCATAGATAGTTTTGGCATATTGGTTTTGTTCTAGTCAGAAGTCTTTGCAAATCATAGTATTTCAAGGTTATCACGATTTATTCACCAAGATTCTACATCTGAATTGTAAGTTTGTCATTATTTCTTGAAATTAAGTCTGGGAGGCGTCTTTTTTTCACAATTTGTCTTTTGCTTTTATTTGATTGGGAAGTTTTTAAATCTTTTTACAATTTGTGGAAATACAAATATAAGAAACTAGGAATCGACTTCATTCCACATCATTGTTAACTTCAAAGATTCATAGAACACTTGTGTTTGAGAATCGCTCGGGGCAGCCTAGATCAAAGCATAGCAACCTGTGACATTAAGAGTTAGTAATTAATTACCAAATTAAAACTCCTTCTAGTGGAAGGTTTTCTGTTCTTTCGTGCATATTTTGTTTTAAACTGCAGCCAATTGAGCGTTTCGATCTGGTTACTGACTCTCTGTTTTTAAATGTATACTACATTGTTAACCTATAATGCTAGCCTCTCATTTATACTTCTGGTCGTCAACTACTAAATAGACACAAAACATACAATATGTAATATACATCATGACAAACATACAAGTGAGAGAGAAAAAATACTTTATTCTTGGACCCGAGTCCCCTCAGATGAACAATAAGGTGACAAATTTTTTTATAAATGTGGCACTTAAATTAATCAAGGTTTGACATTAACAAACAGTAAAATAAATTGACATAAAACACATAATACAAAATATAAAAATGTGCCATCATAATCTCAAACCCTGATCAGGGTCAAACCCACTACATTTTCACAATAACTTACTTTTACTCTCCAGACGTCATGCAATCACCCCAGTACTCAACATTCTTCTGGGCATGGTTAAACAACCCCTTCATTTCATGCCAATAAATTACTTTTACTCTCCAGACATCACACACTCACCCCAGAGTACTCGATATCCTCTGGGCATGGTTAAACAAGCCCTTCATTTCATGCTAATAAATTACTTTTACTCTCTAGATGTCATATGCTCACCCCAGAGTACTCACCATTCTTCTGGGCAGGGTCAAACTCACTCCATCATCAATGATAACTTATTTTTACTCTCCAGACATCACACACTCACCCCAGAGTACTCAATATCCTCTGGGTATGGTTAAACAACCCCTTCATTTCTTGCTAATAAATTACTTTTACTCTCCAGATGTCATATCCTCACCCCAGAGTACTCGACATTCTTCTGGGCATGGTTAAATGACCCTTTCCTTTCATGCTAATAAATTACACTCATTCCAATAAACTAACATAAAATTAACACAAACACACAAAAACACTATATCCATTTAAAAAGCCCTAAGCCCTGAGGTACCTGAACAACGTACTGCGCCACTGTCATGCCCCAAGATTGTTCACAGGTCTATGATATTGTCTATATACCTCAAAACTTCTGCAATTGAAAAGGTGCTCAATCGTTATTTTATCATTGCATAACAGGCACTTTCACAGTCACTTTTCAGCCAGAAGGTGCCCTTGTGTTATTATTCTTTGACCTTGATAGTCTTGTCAGTATGGCCTTTTCCCTTTTTACCCATTCTCTGTGTACCATTGGCTGACATATTTCTTAACCTGCCACAGTTTGGCATGGTTATTTCTTTTTTTCAAGCCCAGTGGTTTTCCCATTCTCCTTTTACTGCATTTGAGATTAATAGTTTTTAATCCGCTGGGCATACAGATTGGGAAGCGTTTTGGGCCTTCTGGTAGCTTCTTTGGCAACACTGTTTGTTTCTTTACTCCCGGCTATCCATATTTGTCTGGAACACATGCGAGCATGACCTTCTTCCCAACATCTCATCAACATCAGCATCAATCCCTTCAACTTCAACTTCCCAGTTCTTCTATCTTATTTATTAGGGGGAGGGTCCACAGAAGTCTTTTTTTAAATTATTTTATTTGTTTCTTTTTGGCCTTGCTTTGATACGTATAGGCAGTCTTTCACGTTTTCCAGAGCACATCCTTTTAGGCTTTACATTTAGGTTAAATGCCCCAGTCTGTTATCAATTTATTATTCAAGGAATGTTTGGCATCTGATTTTGGAAATTTTTATGGATTTTTTGGACTTTTTATGCTGCAAAAACTGTTTTGTAATTTTATGATTAAACCTTTTATCTATCTATATTATTTAATCTAATATTTAGATCTTTTATTACTTGTGGTAATAAGTAATAACATTGGGGTTTGGGTGAAAGTTTTCTATTTGAGTGATGGTCCTTTTGTTATCTGTTATAACGCACAAATTAGAACCATCTGCATGGTCAAATAGTCAATGACTCTAAGTCATGTAGTTGAGCAGTGAAGATACAGACCAAATTTAGTAAAGCTGAGAGAAGGGTCAAACAACAAGTTCACTAATTTCGTGGTCCACTTGACCAATTAATATATTACAATTAATTAAGGTTTTTAGTTGAGATAAAAAAGTCAATGGCACGAGTGGGATTCGAACCCACGATCTTCGGCTTGATACGCCGCTGCTCTACCACTTGAGCTATCGTGATCTCGATCCACTCGGACACAAACTTCCCATCTCAACCGCACCTTTTGAACTTTCCCTCCTTTTTGCCATTTTTCGGTTTGAATTCCGCTCGTGCCATTGACTTTTTTATCTCAACTAAAAACCTTAATTATTTGTAACAACTATAAGGTTCATTTACTGTGAGACCAGGGAACAGCCGATGCATATCTTCCAAGAACATTGTATCTCTGGCAGCCTTTCTTTCAAATAATATTATATTATATTACTTAGAGGTCTTCCTTTACCCTATATACAGCACAATTAGGATGATATATCTTATGCAAATATTCAGCATAGAATCCATGATTCATTCTTAAATTATGGATCATAGTAATTTCTTATTTGTAAAGAAGATTTATTAAAATCGGTCTGTACTTCCCCTTATGAATCTTTTTGAACATTGATTTCATAAGATTCTTTTTGATTTGTGTTAATCAGCTGATGACCTAATGCTGTGACTTTTTGGTTGTATCAATGTTTCGAATGGCTTGTAACAACAGTTTTCCCTTGTTTGATTTCTCAATATTTCTAATTATTTATTTGGTGCAAGGGAGAATATTCACACTGTGACATATTAGACTTTTTTTTTATAGATTTAATTTATTTATAACTTTTTCTTGTGTTGTATCTAACAAAACTTTTATACATGAAATTGGCGATAAATCGTGCAGCGCTCACATCCCCTCTGAAATTGCAGAGGACACTAGCACTGAGGCGTATCTGGCCTACCCGACAGAGGTAAAATGTGTATAAATAAATAAAAATTGGTTCAACATTTGCAATTTTTTTTTCTTTTTTGTAGAACCGGCTAGAAAGCAATGATTATACCCGAGAAGAACGTAATTACATGTCATTGGAGGAAAGCAAATTAAAGCTCGAGGAGAGACGTCTTGCTCTAGAAAACCAAAAAATTGCCTTAGAGTGGCACCAAATGGAAGAAAATGTCAGACTGAGGGAATTGGAAATCACCAATGACTATAATTTAAATGTGATGCGACTGGAAAAGGAAATGGCTCTAAAAGAGCTAGAATTGAAATACAAATATAACAAAGAATAATTTTTTTTTTGAATCTGAATCTTATAATTTTTCACTAAAATGTTTATATTTATTATGTTAAAGTTTATGTATAACGTATAAGTTCATTACGCCTTAAACATCATTAGAATTGTTAATAAGTACAAATTTTTATTTATTGTTATAATTATATATTTTTTCTTTGATGTTTCACAGATGTGATTTCAATGTGCCTTTTACACAGAATTTTTTAAAACTTTTCTTAACGGGCTCCTAACAAGAGATTTCTCTTGATTGTTCCACTTTCCAATTCCTACTTGGTTTTGGACTATAAATTAAAAATATCGGGTTAAGGGAATTGGAAACCACCAATGATTTTAATAAAAAAAAAAAAATAATAATAATCATGAGATTGAATCAATTGGTTCTAAAAGAGCTAGAATTCAAATGTATTTATAATAAAGACTATTAAAAAATAAAAACTGATTATCTTTCATTTCAATTATTGCAATTATCATACATTAAAGTATTAAGGACAATAATATAAAAATTTCTTTGTTTAGTGTATCCACAGAAGCAATTTTAAAGGTTCTTTTTTTAGTTTTCTTGTCACATTCATTTTCTCTTATATTCCAATAAAATATGGAGTCCCCCAGGGAAGTATTCCTAGCCTGATTCTTTTTACAATATACACAGTCGACATGCCTACTTCCCCAGGATAGGAAGATGGCTATCCTCTCTTCTCACTCCAAACCTTCCATTATAAGCTCATATCTTCAGCCACCTTGCCCTTTTAGAAGACTTCGCAATTGAGAATCAAATTTGCATTAAGAAAGTATGACTGGTGATGCAGTACATTGGGACTAAATTGATATATACATTCACCAAAAAGATATGACATGAGCTGTTACGGATACTCGCTGAGACTACTCAACCAACAATTGGGTGGTGGCTGAGTTGTTATGGCATCCAACCTATACTTGCCACGCTGTATCATGGATTCAAATACCAGCATAGCCTATCGATTTTTAATTGGAATAATAAGGAGAAAGTAAAGTGTTTGGCACTTCGTTTACAACACCCAACAGATAGTTGGACGTTAAGCCCTCCTATAACCGGAACTTCTTTACTTTACTTGTCCAACCATCCCACCTAAGTAACAAACAATAAACCCTCGACAAGACAGTCATTTGTGTGATATGCCATCCAACTCTTATGCACAAGAAACAAATAAGGATAGTTCTACGAAGTTTTCTAAGTCAGTTAAAAAGGAATTAAATGAAGCCCTTTTAGTCAAAAATAGTCTGGGAGTGTCCAAATTGCTTATTAACATTAGGACAACACAACAAGGTACTTTACTTTAAGTGGGGGTTTTCTCCAAGGAAACACCAACTCATCAAAGAAGATTTAGCACTCCCACCCACACCCAAAAGTGTGTTTAAAGAAGATGGAGCTGGAAAATGGCCTGAGAAAGAAAAATAAAATTGTCCCACTGATGACTCAGAAGAAAGATTGATCTGTTTTCAATTTTAACAAAATTATCCATTTTAAGACTTGGCAAAAAGATTGATGTTTTTAATTTTGACAAAATTGTCCAGGATGACTTGGCAAAAAGATTGATTGTCCGACTTATGACTTGGCAAAAAAATAGTTTCTTTAACAAAATCTTCTTTTCTTTTAACAAAAACCTTCTTTTAACAAAATTGTCCGACTGAAGACTTGGCAAAAAGATTGATTGTCCGACTTATGACTTGGCAAAAAGATTGATTGTCCGACTTATGACTTGGCAAAAAGATTTTTTGTTTTGACAAAATTGCCCAACTGATGCCTTGGCCAAAGGATTGATGTTTTTAATTTTGACAAAATTGCTCAACTGATGTCTTGGCAAAAAGATTGATTGTCCGACTTATGACTTGGCAAAAACATTGATAGTTTTCATTTTGACAAAATTGTCCAACTGATGTCTTGGCAAAAAGATTGATGTTTTTAATTTTGACAAAATTGTCCAGCATGACTTGGTAAAAAGAGTGATTGTCCGACTTATGACTTGGCAAAAAGATTGATGGTTTTCGTTTTGACAAAATTGCCCAACTGATGTCTTGGCAAAAAGATTGATCTGTTTTCAATTTTAACAAAATTATTCGACATGACTTGGTAAAAAGATTGATCTGTTTTTAATTTTATTTAATATACAATTAAACTATTCCCTATCATTGCTCAACATCTGTCTCAATCTGCCATCATTGCGCCAATTTTTTCACAGAACACAATTTAATGGAAAATAAGGATTATCAAAAATCTCTGAGAGGCAGTGAAGCTTGATATGAGTAAACTTCAAGTTCATATACCTCTGACTTCAAT
This sequence comes from Cimex lectularius, assembly GCF_000648675.2. Lineage (NCBI taxonomy): Eukaryota > Metazoa > Arthropoda > Insecta > Hemiptera > Cimicidae > Cimex > Cimex lectularius. The sequence goes on along the minus strand of NW_019394148.1, from coordinate 217,005 downwards.
AATAAAATCGTTCAAAATAACATTTGTATTTATTTTTTATTTTGTCTTTATTTGCAATATTAACACTATAATAATAATTTTGAAATCATCAAAAAGACATCAATTTGCTACAGCAAAATGTAAATATAGTTAATATATCCGAGTAATTAAACAACAATGATTTTCATTTTACAAAGTATAACGCTTAAAAGTACAAAAAAAGCGATCCCTACAAACGGTGTGACAATAGCCATCGGCACATCTTCAAGAGCACGCCCTCTCATCGAAACCTCGAAATATGCTTTAGTGCAATATGTCAACGGTACAATCTTGCCGAATAATGAGAGTAACCAGTGCTGCCCTTCGATCGGCCACAAGCAACCTGCAATTACATTACATTTGCACGTTTTGTTTGGTTTTTAATTTGTAAAATGCTTACCGCATAAAAGAAAAGATGAAAGCATAGTCCCTATACCAACATAAGACACCATTGTCTCTTTTTCCATGAGCAAGGCGAGAAAAATCCCTATGGAAAAAAATGATATTAATCAAAAGGACATAGGAGAAAAGAAATGTTTTACCATATGCCATGCCAAGTAGTTCACAGAAGAATGTAATGATATAAATGTTATAAAAATGTCCGCTGTTATTAATATCAAACATTCCGTATATCACTGAAAAAATACAAATGTTCTGAGCCGTAAGAACAAAAAATTGTACCACAATTTGTGCCACAATTATCTCCAAAAGTGTCAATCCTGAAAACCATAACATAATTTATAATATTAAAAAAAAAAAATCAGTTAATTTATTTTTACCAGCAATCTGATTTCTTTCAAGCAACCCAGAAGATTTTTCCATCATCAATGCTGTCGAAGTATAAACAAAAGTTATGTAGAAAACAAATCTGCAAAAGAAAAACAAATTTATATATAAAACTTCTAATCATAAAAGAAAAGGACCTACGGGCAAACGATTGCACCCAAGTAAGTATTGATTAATTTCAAACCGCTGTTCCCATAAACCGGCTCCTGGTTCTAAAAATCATAAAAACCATCAGGTTTCAAATTGTGTTTAAACGAGTTGAACATTTACCGCAATCGGAATGTGAGTCCATTTGACGCTGATGTCGCAAGCGATGCAGATTTCTTGAAGCAGCTTAATAAGAGCGTTATAAGTACGCCTTGTAATCAACAACGCATGAATGGGTACTAGAACAAATAAAAAAAGATACTTTTGTATGTTAGTAAAAAAATGTTAATACTATATTTAAAAATTAAGAGTTGTTTAAAAATTAGAAAAAAATCGTTTTGAAATACAATAAACATTCTCATAACCAATCCTGTCTTTTAATTAATATAACTACTTAAAATAAATAAATATCATAAATCATGCAATAATTAAAAAAAGTCAGACAAAAAAATAATTTATTTGCCATACAGTGAATACGTTAATATGAAAAAAAGAAAAATTAAATGATAATATACAGCAAAATATTGTAATTTTTTCCTGATTTTGTAGAACTTAGAAATAAGATAATGGGTAGGAAATAAATTGTCTTTTCCACAGCAAGCATTTATGTCACAGATGCGTTTCGGTCAAAATATAGATCATCTTCAGTGTTTTGAAATTGAATGATCCAAAGTTTGATGCAACAATGAAGTCACAGTAAATCGAAAACGAATGAGCTTGAAGTAGCAAAGGAGTTTCTAGGTATTCATATTCTGAATACTCAATTTTTTCTTTTTGAATTGCTTGGTTGCAATCAAAATGGGTGTGAAAATTCACTGCCTACCTATATGCAGTATTTTCATAAAAATCTTGAGGATTATAATGAAGAACACAGGTGATGTTCCATCAGGACAACAAAATGATGGAAAAAGCTACTAAGGAAGATGGAATGCTAATAAGATAGCAGACTGCTGGAATCTCAAGATGGAATGTCAATAACTAGGAGGAAATAAACAAAAATAAATCTGAGCCCAGTGCTGAGTAGGCTATGATGTTCTTTTAGTCCCGTCCTCAACTTATCTTATGTCCTTTCCATCTTTCTTTGCTAATATCTTTACATGTCTGTGAAAAACGACCTCTCAAGCTCATCGCTGTTTTAATATGCTTCTTTGTACCCACCTCAATCAGTGAGCACCTCTCATTTTCCCCCATCAATTTTCTTAACAAAGTTTTTCCCAGGTTCCAATCTTATTTCCAAATTTTTGGAGCCATAGGTCGTCCTTCTGCATTGCATCTGGGGCCCCAACATCGCAAGGAAATTTAAAGTGAGTGGTTCAAACTAGTTTATACATTCACTAATTTCGTGGTCCACTTGACCAATTAATACATTACAATTAATTAAGGTTTTTAGTTGAGATGAAAAAAGTTAATGGCACGAGAGGGATTCGAACCCACGACCTTCGGCTAGATACGCCGCTGCTCTACCACCTGAGCTATCATGACCTCGATCCACTCGGACATCAACTCCCCATCTCAACCCCACCTTATGAGTTTTCCCTCTTTTTGCCATTTTTCAATGAGTGGATCGAGGTCACGATAGCTCAGGTGGTAGAGCAGCGGCGTATCTAGCCGAAGGTCGTGGGTTCGAATCCCTCTCGTGCCATTAACTTTTTTTCATCTCAACTAAAAACCTTAATTACTAGTTTACACAGTTCACACCAAAAAAATGAGTTTTTCTTTTTATTTAAGATTTTTATTTTTCCTTCTTTAACCAACCCATTTGCCTTTTAATGCATTTTTATTTTACTGTATTCTGTTATTTTTGTTTAGTTCTGTTTTTTAATTTTTATTTATTCACTTGCATATCTGTCAAATCTTTTTTTCACGTTATTTAAATGTTTGGTATCTAAACCTCATTTTTGAAAAATCTGTACACGATTGAAAGAAACATGCTAAAAAGTTAATGTTGCCATAATAAAGCATAATAAAGAACAAGTTTTACTTCCGAGTTGAGGAAAAAAATCAATAGACAGGCCAGGTATGTGACCTAGTGCAAGTTCGATGATCATATTTATTTATAAAATAGTACCTAAAAAATGTCCAAACAATACTGTCAGGATTATTTGATCTATGAAATTTATGATTTGTAATCATTTATGTTCATTATGTAAGTAAACAGGTGCGTATTTATTAAATAATGTGTGAAAATTTTTTCACATACTTGTCATGTCCAAAGATACTTCCATGATTCCCAGATCTACGATATTTTTCGGCGTATCTCCCTGCTTCTCCAGCCTCTCCATGATGCTCTCGGTGAAATTTTCCTTTATGCTTATTACACCGACCACTAAACCTTTTTTACCACTGTAATCTGCTATTTTTTCATTATGGTACACTTCCTAAAAAAAACATTAAATTTTTCCGCATCAAGAGGTTTAATATTTACGGTTTGACTTACTACAGGATACTCCATTCTTAAAATTTGAATATAGTGACATGCAAAATCCATGTCTGGCAGGCACGGCCTTATTCTTTTGAAATCTGATGAACAGTTTAAACTCTCTGGCACGACGACTGCTATCGGTCGTGTCACCATGGAATTTATGTCATGTATGCATGCCAAATACATTGTAATCGTTGGTACCAGGCATACAAACAAAGTCACCCTGGAAAAAAAAATTGATTTTTATCCAGAAAAATTATATTAGAAAACACCTACGCCCAATTTCTGTACATCCAAGTCCAGTTTTTGTCAAACTGAGTCTTGAATCTTTTCCAGGTGAAATATGCTTTCGTTGGAAATGGTGCGTCTGGTTTTTCTATCGGTGGGTACGGTTTTGTCTAAAACACAATTTAAAATAGGTTTTAACCTTTAACTCGATTTGATGCGATTACTTTAAATGAATCATTTTCTTGTCGTTCGCTCAAGATCAAGAAAACATCCTCCAAGTGTTCGCAGTGATACTTCTCCATTAGTTTCTGCGGTGACTCTTCTGCCAGTAGAACTCCGCCTCTCATTAAGCCGATCTTTAAATAAAAATTGATTGGATTCAATTATTTTTTTGGTCAAGGAAATAATAGTAGCTTTTTTTAATAAAGAAAATATTCACCATATTTGAATTTTTAGCCTCCTCTATATAATGGGTAGTTATTATGATAGTTTTCCCTCTCACCGTCGCCAGTTGAACAAGAAATTCCATGATACTGTTCATTATCAAAAATATTTCAAAATAAATGGTGGAAAATGTGAATATAAAAAAATACAAACGGAACGTGTTGAATTTACAATGAAAATAAATATTTAAAAAAGACAATAAATCAATACTTATAGCCAACCTCCAATACTTTGTGATATGGATCTGAGTAATATTGATTTTGAAAATAAAGCATAAAAAAAACTAAAAATATTGAATATACTTAAATGATAAACAACTTAAGTTTAGTAAAAAAGTTAAAATATTTTGCAATCACATTCAAAAACTGTAAATTGTTAATTAACAAAGGATTGATATTGTGGATAATTATTTAAATCTCTCCCTATTTACATATAGACAGTATTAAATTTATGTCTTATAATATGTTAAAATTGTTGAAATAAATTTGTTTTTATATTTTAAGAGATGAGGGGTTAAACAACCTTTCACAGAGAACTGGGTCCAGGCCGACCGTCGGCTCATCCAAGATGAGTAAGTCAGGATCGTGAATTAGCGTCACTGCCATTGAAACCCTTCTCTGCTGTCCTCCACTGGAACGTTTCTTTTATTATGTACTGTCTGTTTCGGCATCGATGGCAGTAGATACCTGCAATTGCTGATAATCCTATCTCCAGGAGGCAGCTCGAGGAAATTTATCAGCTCTTTCGCCTTTAAGTGTATCATGCTTGGCTCCATCATGTAAATCCTTCCGTAGAAGATAAGCGCTTCCATAATCGTCATCTCGCTACTGAGATTGATGTCCTGCAAAATTAGTTGCATTTTGGATTAAATCGAGTCAAATCTAAAAAAAATCTTATTTCTATTGTATTCATACAATACCTGAGGCATGTATCCGACCTGTCTCTTGTCTGAAAATATGACATTGAGGAACCCGGAATCAAGTGTCTGCCGGCCGACAATGCAGCTTAAAAGAGTCGTCTTACCACAACCACTTGGTCCAAGGAGACCATATCTAAAATAAATAATTATGCATAATAACGTACATCTAATTTAGATGTAAATAGAAACTAATGTAGATTAAGTTTTATTTACAATATAATTAGTAATCAGCTTCAATATTATAATTTTATATTAAAAGAAAATCAGGAATGAGTCCAATTTAAAAACAAAAACAAAAAAAAAAGCTCTCTTGTCCTTAATAAATACTACCTATAATTATTTAAAGAATTAAGTTAAGTAATTATTAGTTAATTTATTAACTTAATTAATTTAATAAGTTTTTTAGAAAGTTAAAAAATATGAACAATTACATCACTAGTATTTGATCTGGATGGTCTATATTTTGAGAGTTTTGGTTTTATGTAGCCACATCATTGATCGTCTTTTCATATAAAATCTTATCATAAAATCATATCTTCAGCAGTTGGCCTGTGCGCTATTTTGATTATGTACTGGATAATTTACAGAGAAAACGGATCATAACTGGCTGGAATGAAGAATTGTCAGCACGATGAAGGTATAAAAAGACAAAATAAAGACCAATAAAAATAGTGAAATGAAAAAACACAGCAGACAGGACAAACCAGGATTATTAGACATCATACTTCCACTAAATAAATAGTTTTCTTAGATAGGATCACCAATTTTAATTACTTTTTTTGGTTATACTAGGTCCAAAAATATTAGACACATGTCCAATCTACTTGATAATGCAGCCTAGTAGCAAAGAAAAATAATATTTTAAGTAATAGACATAGTTTTTTAAAAATATAGTTTTCTGCCATTGTTTTGCATGAATTTCAAAGTTATTAAATATCAGTTGATTGATTTTTTTACATAGGATCAGAAAATAATATGTAAGATTGTACATGAAATTAAGTACAAAAGAAAATTTGAGCTGATGTCAAGAACATTTATGTATTTTATCAATTTAAGTAAGAAAAATGAGGATGAAATCAACAAAAACTTCTCAAATGGGTAATTTTTCTTAGTTAGATTTCCAATACTAAATTATTTATGGACAGTTATACGCTGAGTAGAATTGTGTTGTAGAATTGATAATAACTGGTCCAAAAAGAGTATTCCTTCGGTATATAAAAATAATCTTTATCCTATTCTGCAACTGAAATATCGTAAAACTATAACTAGACCATTAATGGATTCAGAATACCCTATACTCATCGCGGATAAATTATTTTTGGCAGATATAAATACGACACTACCTAATCATCATATAATTTTCATGGATGGATCGGTGTTAAGGGGGAATGTAAGCTGTTCCTACTACAACCCAATTAAGAACTTCAAAAAATGCTACCATAATCTAAATCCATTTTTACTGCCAAAATTGTCAAGAACCCATACATTGCCACAATGAGAGGTTGCCAAATTTTGCATAGTCTCGGACACACACAATTTCACCCAAAAGCTAGATTTATCTACTAACAGAAATCATTAATGACAACTTACAGTTTCTGCAGGAAAAGGTTGTTTTTTGCTTGAGTCGGGGGCATAGTAGCATTTGTAGTAAGGAGCTAGTGGATCAATTTACCAAAGAAGTTACTAAGCACAGGGAATATCACAATATCTTATCACTAAACAGTTTATGGAATAACGGAGCACATAGATAACATCAAATAATATAAATTGGATCAAAACCACGGTTCTCTGGAATTAATTGTGCACAAAACTTTTTATCTTCGATATTCTGGATTCGCTCAAGCCAATTAATTTGTGGTGCATGCATAAAATTAGTCATAGAGCTGCTCCAAACTGCGAGACATGCGACAAACCCGAAAGCATATAATTTTGATTTGCCCAGAATATGAGAGAGGCAAAACAGAAACTTTTCGACGGTGTATACGTGAGAAATTTTGATTGACTGTTTTACTGATAAAGTTTGCTTCCGACTGGAAATGTGGACCTGTATAAATTGATACTGTGATATAGACTTTTGTGTTATGGTAAATATTTAATTATGTGTAAAACTATTTATTCTGTGTTTTTGTTTTAATTAATTAATTATGGGAAGTGCACTTATCTATTTATTGTATAATGTGTATATAAGTTTAATATTGCTATATGCTTACAGCAAAGCAATTTAATTTCAAAAAATTATTTATGAATGCCAGATTTATGCCATTGCATTTAATTCATACGATGCTAAGTCCTTGTCAAGTTTCCTGTGGATTGGTGATATTTCAAACGTTTGATTATTTTTTATTAATATTAGAAAAAATCCAAGGAGGCTCCTTAAAATCTTCTTATGGAAGGCGAACAATTTGAGAAAAAATTTTATTTTTGGATTTTTCTAAAAGTTTGTTTATATTCAAGGTTTTTTTGAGGTGGGTAAAATGAATATCAACTTTGTTTTTGATTAAAAAAATATTTTCACTTTGCTAGATAATAAAAATTTCATTACAGTCGGTGATCCATGTCTTTATGTTCTTATTGTAAGATAAATTCAATTTAAATATTATTAAAACAGTTTTTTTATGATGTTGAATTTTTCAGTAAAGTAAAAAAAATAATACAAATATGTATTCATGTAGAATATGAAAGGATTATTGTATAATTTTTTTTTCTCTTTAAAATTGATTATTTTTCAAGGGAGTTTACTGAAGTACATTCTTACATAGATCCTTTTTGTACAGTCATGTCCAGCCCCATGAGGATGACGGAGCTGGGCGTGTAGCGTTTGTAAGCATTACGCACTGTAACAGCGGTGGTTCGTTCACTCCTGATCATTTCAATGGCCCGTACAGAAATGCCAGGGCGGCATGTATTAAAAAAAAACAATACAGAAAAAAAAACCGCAAACATGCTTGTTAAAATTTTAATTACGATTGAACGTCTATCTTTGTTATAAAAAACCCCATGCATGTATGACACCGTTTAAATTTATATGAGGTACATTAAAATTTAGTTAGGTTTTTTGGGGCAGGACCTTCGCAACTTTTGTTTCTGTGATCAATTGACATGCATGTTTAATACATTTGGTATATAGCAATAAAATCATATATTAGATGTATATAATTATATATATATATACTGACAGGCAAAAAATTCTGCCCGATTAATTTTTTCATTTTATTGATAAAAGAAAATTCTACCTTCATTTGTCTCATTGTTTTTACAAATAAACATTTATTTATGCTATGTTTTAAATTGGGAATATAAATTAGAGGTAGACACACTTAATCCTTAATCCAAAACAAGGAAAAAGGATTTTTCAATGTTTACTTTTTATGGAATTGAAAATGTTTTTTCAGTCTCATTTGAATTCAGAAACAATAAACTGTTTAGTTTTCATCTTTGCTTTCTAAATTTCAATTTTTAAACTTAAAAATGTCAATTAGTGCTGAGGATGTTGTGCGTGGTGTGGCACTTATTGATGATGGACTTTCTATCAGGTATATGGTATAGCCATTGGAGTTCCATACAAAATTTTGTGAGAAGAAGAAACTGGGTCCTACCGTAGAAAGCTCGGTTCTGGATGCCCTAGAGTAACAGAACCACAGGATGACCATTTTTTGACTTTGACAATTTTGCAAAACCGGCATCTTCAAGCGATTCATCAGCTTCAGGAACTGCTAGAAGAAGATTAAATCAGTATGGACTGATGGCGTATCACCCCGAAAGAGGGCCAGTATAGACCAGATCCCACAGAGTCACAAGGCTCCCATTTGCTCAAGAACACAGATATTGATATTTTGACGATTGGTCTGCTGTATTTTTTACAGATGAGTGTAGATTTGCTCTACTATCTCAAGATTGGGTGTGAGTGTGGTAAAGATTCAAAGCCTGTAATTTTTCCCAGAGTCAACCTTTTCAACTCAGTGATGGTGTGGGCTGGAATTTCAATTGGGAGTTGCACAGAGTTGGTTGTTATTTGTGAAGGGTCTTTGATGGCCACTCGCTATGTGGACGAAATTTTGGATCGCGTTGCCTATCCTTGATGGAATCGACGACAATCTTACTCTAAAGCACGATAATGCCCGTCGACATGTTTCTTGCATTGCACAAATGTACCTTCAATGGCATAACCTCAGGGACTTACCCTGCCCAGTCCGTTCTCTCGACTTGAACTCCATCGCACATTTATGGGATAACCTCAGGGTCTTAGCCTGCCCAGCCCGTTCTCTCGACTTGAACTCCATTGCACATTTATGGGATAACCTCAGGGTCTTAGCCTGCCCAGCCCGTTCTCTCGACTTGAACTCGAGTTCAAGCACATTTATGGGATAACCTCAAAAGATGTCCATCACTTCTTGGTACACTCCACAATCTCGAAAGGCCTCTTCGTGAAGATTGGGCTAACCTCCAGCAAAGAGACATTTCCAGATGGTAGAAAGTATGCCAAGACATCTTCAAGATTTAATTAAGGCAAGAGGAGGAAATATGCGATATTGAAATGTTAATTCAAAATCTAAAACAAAATTATAACACATTTTATCTGTTGGTCTTTTTATTAATTTTTTAAATTTTATTTTTCATTTTATTTAGCAATTTACATTTTTATTTATTTTTTAGACAACAATTATTAAACCTTAAAAAACGTGAAACTTTGATTAATAAACAAAAATATATACAAATGAAGCTATATTACAAGTGGGTGGAAGGAATTTTTTGCAAGAATATATATAAATATATATACAGGGAGACCCAACTTCTATAGTCCACCTATTTAATTCGGAAACAATTAATTTGAGCGCAAAAAATGGTCTTACACAAACTCAAAGTTAATTTTGGCTAGAAATTGCGTGATACCTACAAAATTATTATTATTATTATTTTTTTTTTTTTCAAAACAAACCCGAGTGTTCATATAACTTTGTAGTTGAAATACCCTCGTAAAAAACCAACGATGCAATTAGGGATGGTTAGGCGGGCTTCGGTGGCCGCAAGGTTTAGTCTTTGACACGGCGCTCATCACTGTACGTTAAAGGTCCCGGTTCGAATCCAGCAGCCCTGCATTCCAACCCGGCATACTTACAAATGGGCTTTTTTTCAAAAACACCGGCACCCTGAGGGTTTATATGGCCTCTGCTGTTGCAAACCCTCGTTAAAAAAACCAACACTTCCGCAAGACTCACATGTTGTGCGGGTTTAATCTACTCAACAAAAACTAAACAGAAAAAATATTCAAACGCAACTTTCTTTTTTTTGGCTTACATTAAAAGAGACAAACACAGCATCAATTACAGAACAAATACATGCAAACTCAGCGGTAGGTACACCAACATCATAAAGCAAATAAACTATAAACCTTTATTTTTATAATTCTCAGACAAAATGTAATTTCTGAGTCCTTTACCACAAACAGTAGTGTCAGACAGGGAAGCCTTTTGAGCCCCTTACTATTATTATTATTATTATTTTTTTTTTTTGCAGATGGACAATTTACCTGATTGTTTGGAGGGGGGAGTACGAGTTGCTGAAAATTAAGATTTTTTTAATAAGATTAAAATATATAAAATATCCCTGATGACCTTGTTAATATGTGTGAAACCCTCTTTAATTACAAGAAAATATTAAAATTTTTAAGTACTTTTATGACAGGCTTGAATTTCAACCTAAATTAATAAAAAATTATGATTTTTAGGAAAGAGTTGTGTCAATGGAAAATGGGAGTTTGGCGGTGAGGCGATTGAAGTGGCAAATTTATTACTTGGGTGTCACTCTGACCCCTTGTCTCTACTTTAATATTCACATTCAAAAGAAAGTGACAGAAATGACATTTTATAATGTGTGGTTGAGTCTGGTCACATTTAGTGCCTCTTTCTCACAAGTTCAATCTTTCAATCCAATTCAATTGATCCACCCCACAGATATACAAGACATTCAAATATATGGAAATGTCTTTGTTATCCCTTCCAATTTACTTTACACTGGTGTGAATGTTGAAACTCAATAGTCTTCCTTCTGGTTCATTTCCTTTCCTACATTTTGGCTGTAAGCTTCAAGAAATTCAGATTTATTTGTGCATAGTGCTCCTATCTATATTAATAACATATAGTAATCTTATACGCTCTGCAGTAAAATTAGGTACATATCAATGACCATAATAATAAAATTAATTATTAATTATAATAACATTTCAATAACAATATTTAAATTTGTTTTTGTGGAAAAATTGGGGTAAAGGTTTTTCAAAATTGTATTTCTTTTACAGTTTGCACTTCTTTGTGATGGAACCCCATTATATATTATTGTTTAGGTAAATTAAAAAAGCTTTTAGTTCCAGCAGATTTTCTGTATTTTTGGAAGACACCTTTCACTCACCTTGTGAGCATCATAGCCTATCAGCCTTGAAACTGCAGTTTCAAAAGAAAAGGTGTGTTTTTATTAAATTCACTAATTTCATGGTCCACTTGACCAATTAGTATATTATAATTAATTAAGGTTTTTAGTTGAGATAAAAAAGTCAATGGCACGAGTGGGATTCGAACCCACGATCTTCGGCTTGATACGCCGCTGCTCTACCACTTGAGCTATCATGACCTCGATCCACTTGGACATCAACTTTNACTCCATTGCACATTTATGGGATAACCTCAGGGTCTTAGCCTGCCCAGCCCGTTCTCTCGACTTGAACTCGAGTTCAAGCACATTTATGGGATAACCTCAAAAGATGTCCATCACTTCTTGGTACACTCCACAATCTCGAAAGGCAATATATCATCAGCCTTTGTTAAAACAAAACAGAATAGAAACGACATAAAAACAAACAAAGTTGATGTCCAAGTGGATCGAGGTCACAATAGCTCAAGTGGTAGAGCAGTGGCGTATCTAGCCAAAGATCGTGGGTTCGAATCCCACTTGTGCCATTGACTTTTTTATCTCAATTAAAAACCTTAATTAATTGTAATATATATTAATTGGTCAAGTGGACCACGAAATTAGTGAATTTAATTATTAAATACAAATACTTTGTTTTTATTGTCCAGACTTGTTTTGAGATGAATTGATTCTCTTTTACAGTTTAATTGTTAAATTTATCTTCTTTTTTTAATGCTGGTGAAATGAAAAACAATAAAATAATTGGCTTGGAATATGAATATTGAAAAGTGAAAAAGTTTGCATAGTTAAAATAAGAGCTCCAATTTGTCTACCTTGAAGAATAATTAACATATTGGCTGGAGTACTGTGTTTTGGTATTGGCACTTAAATTTTATACGACTTTCAAAAATAGTTTTTTTCCTCATATTGATTAGGCAAGTAAAAGGCATTTAATGGCATTAGGTTAATAGTAGTAGAAAATGTGATTTAGGAACTTTGTAAATCATTGCCAATAATATTAATAACATAAACAAAGTTGTCTTTCCTGCAATGTTTATTATTAAACAAAGTAACCAACAAAAAAACATTGATTTTCATTGATTGCCAAAGAAAATTATTTTCATTTCCATTGAATTTAGAATGAAATATTAAAAAGAGGAATGATGTCGTGGAAAAACCTTTACAGGCTAAGTTCATTGAATCTACTTTTATTGATCTTCAGTTAATTATTATTAGAAAGAGAGGTAGTTTAATGGAAATCAACCCTGTTGTTCTCCCATCATTTTGTACGATATATGCCGCCGAAGCTCTAGTGATAAGGGAAGCTATAAACTACATTGTAAAGTTAAAACTATCAAACGTGGTAATTTTCTCGGATAGCCTTAGTGTTCTGACGGCTTTAAAGAAAACGGATACCCCCGAAGATCCCATTATCATAGAGATCAAAAGCATTATGCTATCTTCTGCAAGTCACATAGCTATCCACTTGCTATGGGTTAAAGGTCACCTTAGGAACAAAGATAACAATCGAGTGGATATACTGGCGAAAGAGGCAGCGCTGGCCAGAATCCCCATAAAAGAAATTGCAGCCTCGGACATTATATCGCATACCAGATCCTTATTGCGCAAGAAATGGCAAAGCAAATACGGGCTATCATCCCAAAATAAAGGCCTATGGTTTCTACTGGTTCTACCATGCTTACAGACCAAATCGTGGTTCTCAAATGTGAAAAGAAATAGAAAATTCTTCACTACGATATGTAGATTGAGATTCAATCACAATAGACTCCCAGCACATCTTCATAAAATAGGGATTCTACCAACCAACAAATGCCTGTGCGACGATAATTCAACAGCGGATGGAAACCACATCCTACTAGCATGCCCGTTGAAATCTTCCGGAAGAGAACATATTTTTGAGGTTCTCAAGAAATACAAAATCCCTCTCCCTAATTCGGTAAATGTAATATTAGCCAACACGAAATACATTGAAGTGCTCGACTCCATCTACAAATTCATATCACAAAATGAAATAGATATATAAGTAATTAAATATGCTTGATGTTGGTGGCGGCAGGGGTGGGCCCTGCAGGGATGGTGCGGCCGGGGGGCCGGTGGGGGGGGACGTCCCGGGTCTCTCTGGGCGTGTTTTGCCCCGGAATGGGGGTGGACTTTTCCAAGGGTACACCGTACCATGTAAGGTTTTTATACACGCCATCGGGAGCAGCCCGTTGTAAGAGAAGAGGGTAGTAAGACCCAGTTTTAAGCAGGGAGCCCGGATGGATGTCCTACCTGGGTGGCCTCGGGGGCCGTGCTATCTCGGCGGGGGTCGGCCTCCGGCGGCTGTCAGCACCAAGTAATGAAAGTGGCTAGATGTACACTAGTACAAGGCCAGAGAAAGAAAAAAAAAGAAAAAAAAACCTTGTTGTTGTCTGTCTTAGCTTCTTATAAATTCAATTATGATTTTAATATTTATCATGAATTTACTCCAGTATATTTTTTATGCTTAACTTAAGTAACTTTTAAAATGGCCTAATACTTTTGAGAAGGATTGAGTCGTAAGCACTGAACTAAGGAGGAAGGAATAAGCCGGAAGGTGCAGTTTCTGAGGAGCAAAAATACTGTTTCCTCGCATCCATCTGTCATCACCATCAAGTAACTTTTTAACAATGATGAAAAAATGAATTAATTGTCTTTATTTTAGTTGTGACCTAGCCTTTGATTGTGTCTAATTTACTTGAGGCTGGTCTCTCCATTGTAGCTGTTTTAGTGACCACCAATGCCCTTCGTGTTGCAGTTATACATCAATTTTGAGTAGCTTACAATAACTATCTCATCATTTTATGGAATAATTCATGGAAAAGAAAATTCATGGAAGTTGGTGAATTTAGTTCTGTGGATTCATGTCAGCCTCAAGATATCAATACTTGAGTAACTCAGGAAAAATTTCAAACAAAGAATTGATTGAGTTGATGATATTATCTTTGTGAATATCCATTATAATTTTTTTTAAATCTTATAAATATGGTTTTGCTACTAAACATTGTGACTGTTTGGCACTGACACAACAAGCTCAAAGTCCAAACAGTAATCCTGCCACAGGCACGTTATGACAATAATGTTAGAAAGATTTTATTCTCAATTGGTTTTTAACAGTGCACAGGCTCTTATCCTATATTAAATTTCAAAGAAAATATTGACTTCACAAAAAGTAAGTTTAAAATGTTAAAATTATGAAGATTTTGGTCAAAGGAGAATGTTTTAACTGATAAATATTCTTCTGGAATATATATCATCTACTCACATTTTCAAATGTGTAGATAAATGTATTTTTCTTCATTATGCAGGCCATAACCAGTGAAAAAGGGGTGAGAATAATGATTCACCATTTTGGAAATTTAGAAGGTAAATTTAAAGAAAGCAATGATAAAACCCAATTTAATTTATAACTATTTGATTTAACAAGCACACCAGAAGTGGCTCGAAATGAACAAAAAGCTTACCAATAAAGTAGCTCAACAGGAATTGGCGCTTTCACGAGCCCAAAAGAAAAATTTCAATATGACAAAGGAAATGATAGATTTAATGTTTACACTGATCTTCATAATTTCACTGTACAATGAGCTCAAGCAGATATTTCAAAACCTGCTCACAGATCTGAACAAAACTCTCACCTCAGACGGAGACATTTCTGTGAATCTGCAACAAAGTTATCAATATTTTGCAGAGCACTTTAAAAAGTTTGGTAAAAATTTTCATCCTTATTAATTTACTTTCATTTGTTTTAAAATATGTATAATAAATGCATTTTTTCTTTATCAGAAGATATTTCATCAATAGGAAATTTAAGAAGTCAATTAAGTGAGTAAAAAGAAGCCAATTAAAAATTAAAAGGAAATAATTATTTAAAATAAATTACAGATATGGTAACAAAGCCTGAAAGTCAGATGCCCTTTAACCCTTCAGCGACTGGTAAACCATTTAAGTCTAATCCTCAAGAATTGTATGCCAGAAAGAAAAGTATGATTGTTAAAAATATATTCACTAATATGGTTTGAGAATTATATTTGTGGTAATGATCAAACATTTATAGATAGCCAAGTGGTTAAATTGCATTCTAGACAACAAGCTACCCTCAGTCCTATTGCTGAAATTAAATCTCCCAAAATAGTAAGTAAGACCTAACAGACAAATTTTAAATGTTGTAACTTTACAGTTCCAAACTCCTCGCCTGCCTATTCTCACTGGTTTTGTCCGTCAGATGCAATATTTTGCCATTGAGCATAAGCAGATCAGGATCAAACTTGGAGATCTCACGACAATTTTTCACAATTTGTTAATATGCATGTTAATTATCCAGTCTAGGCGAACTCAAGGTGGAAAATTCTTTGATAAAGGTTATTTTTTGAGAAGTTCCAATCAGTTCCAATCGACCATAGTAAGTTGTGTTCACTGTTTCATATTTATAGCGCAATTTTTAATTTAAATTGACATTGATAGAGGCAGTATTCCACATCAGATAATAATAATTGTGAAAACAGTGGCAAAAGAACAGATTTCTCACAGAATTTAAAATCCTCTAAAAAAAAGTCCATTACTTTCGAACCAAGTCCTGAACAAAACATTGCTACTGTTAACTCTTTAAAATTAATAAAGGAAGAGGCGTCTTCAATTTTTGAAGAAGCAACTGAGACAAAAAACAAAAGGTTAACTAAATGTCAATGATGTAGTTAAAGTTAAAAACAAACAAAATAATAGAATTTTTGTTCTTTTAATTAGAACCAAGAAGAAAAAGTCACAAGTGTATTCACCAAAAAAGTAAGTGATGCACAGTATATATATATGTTTTTAAGTTTGTTAAATTTTTTACTTGTTTAGGTGCCAATCAAGCAAAAGAAATAGTAACTATACTGCTGTTGAAGAATCGTAAGTACTGCTAACTCTTAAATCTAATGAACATAACGGTAATAATGAATATATCATGAAGCGATTGATATCAACCTTTATATCAAGATATTTAAAAAAAATCAGGGCTAAGGCAAATTTAAAAAATATATGGCTTCAATCAAAATGAATTTACGAGTTTATCTTAGCATAATGGACGAGATTGACCACCTGTTGTGTATCTCATTAGAAATAGTTCCAAAGTCTTGATGAAGGGGATATATTTCTCATAAGCTTGTTTTTTATGTAATTTTATGTAATTTTTTCAAATTTCCTTTATCCCTGATTTTTCATATGAAGTTGTAACCAATATTTGTTAAATGACATTGATAAGTTTTATTTGTAAAAAAGGGCTGAATGAACAATTTCCTGCGTTTTGTAATAGAATCCTTCATATAAATTCTTTTTTACTAAATGATTATTTCATATTATATATTAATTAATAAAGTTTACAGAGCCTTGATGGAGGTGATAAAATCATTGTATTATCTAGTTTAATCTTTTTATTAAACAATAAATGCATGCATAATTGTGACATAATGATTATAGTTGATGATGGGTTTTGGCTGCTTGTTACACAGGGTCCACCGTTTCGGCATTGCACCATAAGAACCTTCCTCAGCTTCTTCTTCAGTGGAGTTCCTCACTGAAGATGGCACAATGCCAAAACGCATTTGAATAACTCAAAAACCACTTGTACCCAATAAGTGACCCTGTTCTGGTTCAGAATAATGATTTTAATTGTGACAGTATTAAATTACAGACACACTTGTTTCTCATCAAACACACTGTTTAAATTTGTTTACTCTCCAAATTTGTTTTTCAGATTGGAAAATAACTGTTGTTCTTCAGATAAAGAAAAAGGTATTATTACATATTCAATATACAATTTACTTTTTTTTCTGTTAATTTATGAACTCATTATCTAAAAAGGGATTGGACCTAGAAGGTCGCTGAGGATAAAAGAAAGAAGTTTGCTACAAAAAATAAATCGATAATCTTTTGTAAAAAAAAAAAAATTGTAAGTTATTTTTAGTGTATGCAATGCTAACTTAATAATAATAATTAAGGTTTTTAGTTGAGATAAAAAGTCAATGGCACGAGCGGGATACGAACCCACAATCTTCGGCTAGATACGCTGCTGCTCTACCACTTGAGCTATCGTGACCTCGATCCACTCGGACACTTACTTCCCATCACAACCCCACCTTTCGAATTTTCAATCCTTTTTGCCATTTTTCAAATGTCGTGTAATCGGATTAGATTCTCGACGACAAATGAAATGGCCATGGAGAGCTTTAGTGAAGTATACTTCATTTTAAATCATTAAGTTCACTAATTTAATGAAAAATGGCAAAAAGGAGGGAAAATTCAAACAGTTAATTAATTGTAATATATTAATTGGTCAAGCGGACCACGAAATTAGTGAACTTAATGTCTTTACTAATTTTAAAAATAATTTATTCTACTGATTTCATGTCATTTCTCAATCACAATAAACAACATTTTTTGGACTAAAAGCAATGAATTATTGTAAGAAGGAGAATGGAAAAATAATTCTGTAAAACAGGTATTAAAATAAATAAATAATAAATAAATAAAAAATAAATAAAAACTATTTTTTAACTGCATAATTTTAATTTTTCTTCTACAAAAAATTGTATTGATTTATTACTTTTAAAATTAAAACTGAAAATATTTTTAATGCATGCATGTTTTTAAGAATGGTTTGTATTAGAAGTATTTTTCATGCATGGACAAATATATATCTTAGATTTTCACTGCATGTACAGCAAATGATGAAAAATATGTTTTTATTGCTTTTATATCCATGAGTACATAAAATGTTTTAGTATGTTTGTAATTTATATTCTGATATTGTTAAAAAATGTTAAATTTGTTATAATAAATTCAATAGTGTTTTTATTTCATGCCGAGTGAATTAATTCCTATTTTTCAACTCTCAATGTGAGATAATTATAATAATTAATATAATTAAAGGATTTTATTATCAAAAATTAGTATAATTTAGTAAAAAGGCTACATGGATTTTTTGCATTTGACTTTCTTTGATACATGAACATAGGTAACAATGGAAAATAACAATGTTTTATAATATACCAATATAAACATTTTGGAAATATCAGAAATGCTATGGTTTTAACTTGTTGCATTAAATGAAGAATTTCAGAATGAGAAATTTTCTTAGTAAAATGTATCTTCTTTTCAATGTTATGCAGACCAAGCTCAGTGAGGAAAAATTGAAAATTATGTTAGAATTAAAGAAAATTCAAAGAAAACAATAATAAAACACAATTTAGTTTATAAGAATATGGTTTAATAAGCACTATAGAAGGCTTAAGAAATAAACAAGAATCTCATTAATAAAGTAGCTGAATTGTTATTGGCATATTTACAATCCAAAGAGGAAAATTTTGATGTCACAAAGAAAACGTTAGATTTAACTAATTATTCTTTTTATGTCAGGTTTTGGTTGAAATAACAAAAATAAAAAGAATAATTAATTGAAAGAAGTAACTGGGTCAATTGACAACTAAAACGTAAATGGATCAATAGATTTAACGTTTACCCTGAGCCTGAAAGTTTAGGGAAAAATAGTGCTCAAGCACTTCAAAAATTGGACACAGATAGGAGCAAAGGCGCCTCAGTTGGTGACATTTCTAGTATATGGTATTGTACATACTCGTCAATATTTAACAGAACACTTAAACCCTCTTAACATTTTGGAAATAACAGAAATAAAATGTTTAAAATATTATGCTTAACAAGAAATTCAGTTTTAACAACAATACAATTATATACATTATTTATAATTAAATATCTGAAAACTACTCTTATCAAGCAGTAAAAATTGTTTTCTTATTTTAATATAAACTAATTATGAAATCTTATAATTAATTTTTGTTTTCCTTTATAAGAGAGAATTTATTTTAAGTACTTAAGCTCAACATTTAGGATTAATAATGTATTACCATTTTAAAAATATATCTAAACAAAATTTAATTATTAGCTGTAGGAGGCAGAAGAAGAGCTAATCCTTTGAGTAGAATGTTTTGAACTGTTTTTTTATTCTTTTTATCTTTGTTGTAGATCAGAAATTTTCAATTGATTCCAAATTGGCTAAGTGGTCTGGGATAACAATGGATCCAGTGTGCATATCTAAAATTTTAGTCCACGGATCTGCATCAGCACTCAGCAATAAACCCAATACAAATCCCACCATTCTTATGCTAAAAATATCCCATATTGTAGGCATATGTGTAGATAATCATGATCGAATTTAATATCATAAGTACATATTTTGCGTGTGATGTAATTTTTTTTTTTAAATTTTAATCATGCAAAATTATAACGAATTGACTGATTTACTTAAGTCAAAGCCAGAAAAGGAATATTTTACCCTCTGGATACAAATATTATATTGAATCCAGCCAAGCTGGAATGTTTCTCTATTCTTGCTACCGCTATCTTATATCCAACTGGATTTTTATATTTTTACAGTTTTGCAATTGGTACAAATATTTGGTTTGAATGTTCAAACTTGGTGCTGGAATTGCTTGAAATGCATTTTCAGTTTTGGCGCGATATTTCTGTTTTTTGATATATTAAATATCGATCATTTATTTTTATAATGCTCAGCCACATAGAGCTAAAATTGTCACCCTTTCTTTGGAGTTTGAAGGGATTATCACAATGAATTGGCTAGGACATTCTCCTTTTTTTTATTGTTCTTTGATGTATTTTAAAACATTTATAATATTATTTGTAGTTCCAACAGATGGTGTCAATTCTAACCCGTACAGAAAATAAACTAGATTTACTAGATTTTGAAGTTTTAAAAATGCTGTGAGCGTACTCAGTACTGATTTCTTTCATGCTAATAAAGTAATAAGACATATTTGTTTAATGTGCCATTTTGACTTGGAGAGTGGATCGAGGTCACGATAGTTCAAGCGGTAGAGCAGCGGCGTATCAAGCCGAAGATCGTGGGATCGAAACCCGCTCGTGCCATTGACTTTTTTATCTCAACTAAAATCCTTAATTAATCGTTAGAATTAGTGTTAAGTTAACATATGCACTGAAAACAAGTTTTTAAAAATAAAATTTAAAAAATCCTTCTATCAAACTCACAGAATCCAAATGTTTCGCGTATGTATGCACTTCAATACCAGTTCTTGAGAGACCTAATTTTATAATAATAATTGAAACTTCTAGGTTCCTTTTCTTTACTGATTCCAGTTCATCCATGGCAGTTGGTATTTTATTTTAATTTATTGAAGAACTTAAGTATTTTTTCTCTTTATTAAAATGATTTTGGCTAATTCCAATAACCTCTCTTCAATTGATACGGTTTGTAATACAAGGAGAAACTCATCACATCTGAAGAGGATTGTAGTTAGTTCGAAATGCATTCATTGCAATGAAGATTAAAAAAAAATACTTGAGTCATTCAATAAAATATCACCCATGCCCATGGAACAATTTAAAATTTGGCATGGGCATTTCTTGCTCATTTAGACAAAATGCTTTTAATAGTAAAAACATTAAAAACACAACCACTTTTACAGGTTGAAAATATCTAATAATAATAAAAACGCGATTTTCCTTGAATTTGTAGTTTTTTTTTAAATTTATAATTTTAATAATTTCATATCTTGAAATTCTATGCATGGAATGCTGAAGATGTTATTTATAGCCCAAAACATCCATCTCTAAATATATTAAACTACCATGGAATACATGATTTCTTTCAACCTTAAAATTTTTTCTTTATTCAGAGATGGTGTCTCAGATGATGCCCTGCTTATCAAAGCCTACTCCAAGACCATAAATGCATCAGAAGAAAGGGTTAGTTTTTAAAAGTATCTTTTGAATTTAATAAATGTTTAAATAACAAAACCCAAATTTATCATTTTGAAAAACTAGATCCAAGCCTAAAAAGCAAAGGAAAAATCAGTAAATAATTCATCCTCATCTTCAAAACATACAAATGAACATTTTTCTTCTGCAGAGGTAAATTAACAAACCAAAAATATGCCAGTTTATACATTTTTAAAATGTGTGGTGATTATTGACCGTTAATCGATGATTATTCAGACATTGTGAGTTGCGGTTTGGTGTGACGTAGTTTTCAGAAAAACATTTTCTTTATTGTGCCAACATATCGATCTTTATTGAGATCATCTTCAGGGCCTGGGATTTACAAACATTGTTTAAATTTAACAAATACATGTAGGATGTGGGAAAAAAGTAAATTTATACAATGCAAAATATATTTTTTATATTCAAACAAAGTATTTCTACTCACTCAAAGTGTACACAGAAAACAAACACTTTGAGTGAGTAGAAATACTTTGATTGAATATAAAAAATATATTTTGCATTGTATAAATTCACTTTTTTCCACATCCTACACATATAATTTGTTAAATTTAAACAATGTTTGTAAATCCCAGGCCCTGAAGATGATCTCAATAATGATCAAAATGTTGGCACGATAAAGAAAATGTTTTTCTGAAACCTACATCACACAAGACCGCATCTCACGATTTCTGGATAATTTAACAATAAACCTGACCGTGTTATTTTTTATAGTAAGTAAATATACAATTGTTTAACAATTAACTTTCTTCTTTTGTACAAAACCAAAGTGAATTTATAAAAAATTTTTTATATTAGGCAGGAAGCGTCTTGGTTCTTAATTGCATCAAATTATGATTTAATGACTGCTTCTCACTTCATGCCATCAAATGGGCAGAAGTATCGCAAACAGCATGCCATGTTGCATTCAATTGTGCTTAACCTAAGCTAATTTTTCAACTTTATCCCCATCCTTTCAGTAGTTATCTAGTGCATATCAATTTTTGTCATTCAGCATTTCCAGAGCCATACCTCTAGACCTGTGCCTCAGCTCAATAATGCTTGGGATGCTAGCTTAAATAGGTTAAGTTTTGTTTCAACTTATTTTAGGGTTTTCATGATAAACGAATTATTACCTTACTTAACTGCAGTTACACCTCTTTTCCCTTTATAGAATCTTTTGTAAATATTAACGTGGGCACTCTCAACACGACACGCAAGAATGGCACTATTACACAGAAGACAAACAATTTGAACCCTGAAGATGATCTCAATAAAGATCGAAACATTGACACAATAAAGAAAATGTTTTTCTGAAACCTCCATCATACCAGACCACATCTCATGATCTCTGAATAATCATGTTTAAAATATTATTTTAGAATGAAAGGTTTTGGAAAGTTGGAATGCCATGTCGCGCTGTTTATACAGTGGATGGTAAGGAATATGAAGCTACCAAAGAAGAGCTTAACTATGAAAATGGGACTTGTACCGTTGTTTACATAGGTCAGTTTTAATATTATATTTAATGAAAGAAATATTTTTCTTATCTTTATTCCTTTGCACGATATGAGAATTAGAAGAAGTAGATATACATAGTTTAAAGATATCGAGTGGAAAGAAAGCCAGAAAATTACAGGATCGAGTTAAAAATAATTTTAAGGAAGGTGTAAGTTTATAAATGAATAAACTGAAGGAAAAAAATGAAATAAAATAAAGCACAAATTGTATATATTTGTCTATATTTTCAGTCGAAACTGATAAAACCAAATTCAAAACGTTTTGGCGTATGTATACATGTAAGTAGTATTTCCAGTATAAATAATACATGATTTTATTAATTGTTCTTTTTGAATGCAGTTCATTCCTCCACCGCTAAAGTGTGTTTACCTCTAATTGATATTTCCAATTTAAAACATAGCAACAAATATTTATTGATAAAAAATTAAGGGTAGAATTTTCTTTTATCGAGAAAATGAAAACATCAATTGGGCGGAATTTTTTGCCTGTCAGTGTAAATATATATACAAAAAATTGTNATATATAGAGAGAGAGAGAGAGAGAGAGAGAAAGAAAGAAAGAGAGAGATTTTTTATGGGAAGGGGTTTTCTCCAAAGTATAGCATGAAATCTGTTGAATAGATTAAACCCGCACAACGTACCAGTGTTGCGGAAGTGTTGCTTTTTACGAGGGTATTTCAATTATGAAATTATATGAACCCTGTATGTTTTCTTTGGCAGTTAGGCTTTACCTCAACCCCTTTACTTTTTCTGTGTAGGTTAGACTGAAAAATTTCTTGGAACTACGATTATAGGATTTCTTCTTTGAACTGAAGTCTTATCCATTTAAGGTTTAGTACTGTTAGTGACCTTGGTTTTCTTTGCTACGCTTATTATCAATTTGTGTAGGACTATTGGAATTTTTGCCATTTCAACCATGGGTCATGTTCTGATTGTCTCTATAACAAATACACTTAAGTTGGTTTGACTTTATTGTCCAAGGAAATCAGACCGAATGTGAGGAGGCCTTACCATCCAGAGAAGAATTCCTGGTCGATAGCTGAGAACCAAATAACTTTCAGTTACATTTACAACAAACAATATGTGATTTATACAAAAGGAATTAAGTATTTCTTGCTTTTTATCATAATTTATTGAAATACTATTTAACAAACTATATATTTTTAAAACTGCTTAACAGTTTACACTAAATACATTGAAGCATTCCATTAATAAAATATAAATATCTCGGCATAATTTTTACCTACCAACTTTCCCTTAACCTTCATTTCAAAAGAAAAAGATAGCTCAAGTGGTAGAGTAGCGGCATATCAAGCCGAAGGTCATGGGTTCCAATCCCGCTCGTGACACTGACTTTTTATCTCAACTTAAAACCTTAATTAATTGTACGATATTAATTGGTCAAGCGGGCAAGGAAAAATAGTGAAGTAGTAAAATTTTTAAACAAGGTTTTAGAATAGCTTTTAGAAGTACAAGCTCACTTAAAAACATCCTCTCAAAACCTAAAGACAAAGTAGACAACTTGGCAAAAAGTGGGGTTTACCAACTCAATTGTCACTATTGTAATATTAAATATATTGGACAAAGCGGTAGAGAAATAAAAACGAGAGTAAAAGAACACTTGCCTAAATTGAGCAAATTTTCGGAATTTAAGGACCATCTAAAAGAAACAAAACATAAATTCAATTCAAACTTAAATACAACAGTGTTACACAGTTTCAACAAAGGGAGAGAACTAGATTGGTTTAAGAAATTTGAAATTAAAAAAATGTAAAATTGAACATGGTGATAAATGCATTAATAATATAACAGATTTTGATCTACCTCCCATTTTAAATATTTACATAAATAGTATTAAACGTCCAAATAATTAAAGTAATTATTTTAATTGTTATTATTTGTTATAATAATTTTATAATATTAAGGTATCATTCTAATTTTTTATCTTTTATCTATAATCACTAACTTATAATTAATTTCTTACAGTATTTACTATTATAATATTTATTTGTGTTATAATTTCCGCTTTTCGCACGTTCAAATTGAGCGCCATTAAAAAACCAGCTGCTAATTGGAACGTCGCGTTAGCAGAGGTATCAGCGGGTTCACTTTTCCAATTCATGTCGTGGTTGGAGAAATCCTTCAATCTGATGATGAGCTAAAGGGTTGAAATCAGGATCGTTGCAAAACAACTTACTAACTTTTTAAAAAGAATTTATTAAATATGTCTGTGGGTGCCAGAATTTCCTCTGTCCATTTGCATGCTGGTTTTTTAAAAATTATATGTGAGTTGCTTCGTCACAACTATAACCCAACAAGAGATAACTGCCTCAACTTAGCAATAAAAATGCCAGAGAAGATACCTTCCATTTCTTAACATAATTTCCGGTCTGGCAGAATTCAGATTGTGACACTTAGGACAGAGAATATACAATCGCCTCATTAAATAATTCTCAGTGTTTCAACTTAGTAAAATTTTAAATTCACTAATTTCATGGTCCACTTGACCAATTAATACATTACAATTAAGGTTTTTAGTTGAGATGAAAAAAGTTAATGCAGGATTCGAACCCACGATCTTCGGCTAGATACGCCGCTGCTCTACCACTTGAGCTATCGTGACCTCGATCCACTCGGACATCAACTTCCTATCTCAACCCCACCTTATGAGTTTTCCCTCCTTTTTGCCATTTTTCAAATGTCGTGTAATCGGATTGGATTCTCGAGGGTTGAGATAGGAAGTTGATGTCCGAGTGGATCAAGGTCACGATAGCTCAAGTGGTAGAGCAGCGGCGTATTTAGTAAACTTTGTTAAGAAATCTGGAGTTACAGGAAAAAATTGATTTCATATTTTAATTATTAAAGATGGTTTTATGTCACTTAATATTATATTTAACAGGTCTTTTTTTTTCTCGAGCACGGTAGCAAGTTTCAGAGTCCCCTGTTCCGCTTTTTAGGGGAAATTGTTTTTTTTTTATTGTATATAGTCTTATGTGTTGTGTGTCTATGTTTTGTCTGAGTGCATGTATTTATTAGCGTGAATGGCGAGGGGTGAGGGTGAAATATAACATCATCATCGCCCCTCTAACATAGATAGCGTAAGAGTGTGTGTTCGGGGTCGATGGCGGAATATTTATAAAAGTACTCCATCGACCCCAATCTAGATTAGTTTAAGTCGGTTAATCTAGGTTGGTGGAGGTACTCCACTGACCAAACGGAATGAGTGTACTGTATGGATGTATTTATGTGTATGAATGTATTTATTTGTATGAATGAAGTGTTTGAAAGTGTAAAGAGAACATAGACCTAGTTGGGGGCTGAAATGACCTAGATGTCAGAAGCCCCAGTCAAAAAAATAATAATAAGTTTCATGTGCTTGTTTATTAAAAAATAATAATAATTTTAAAAAAACTTTATGCCTGTTTTTCCAGCAGACGGTTGTCAACCATAGCTGTAGTGTGCTTTTATTTATTTTTATAACAACTTTTTTTGCAACTGCAATTTGGATATATCAGAATTAGAAAAAATACAAGTCAATAATTATGAAGTATGACAATAGTCTGAAATGTCTTTTTATTTATAAATGTAAAATCAAAAAATCAAGTAGATGATCCGAGACTTTTTCTCTAAACCAAACTTCCAAATTTGAACTTGATTGCCAAAACAATCAAAGTGGCCAAGACTATTGTTCCTATGAGAGATGAGAAGATGCCCATGTAGACGCCGTAGTGAGTTATGGAGAAACCCCGGAGGGCGACGTTGTAATAGCCTTTCGAGGACAAAGTTACAGGCACGATCTGCGACATGGGCTTCAATAGCCAATGGATGGCTTCCAAAGGCCACATCGACCCTAGAAAAACAAATCATTAGCATCTACATGAAAAAAAACTCCAACTTTATTTTACCTGTCATCATGAATAGAGTTAGTACCGTGAAGATTCCTGCGTAGGCTACATTCTTCTCAACGTGAATGACAATCGCCAGCAGGAAACCTATCAAAACACCATTTCAATAGAAGTTTTCTTCAGTTTCAATCTAAACATACCGTAGGTCATGCCGCATATTTCCATGAGGAAACTGAGCAGAATGCAGATGCCTATGTTGCCCCGCATCGGGTAGGAGAACATGCCGTACAGGACGATAAAACTAAGGAAGTTTTGAACGGCCATGACAACCATTTGAATGACCACTTGAGCAGTGACTATCTCAAACATTGTTAAACCTGAAAAAATTCAATAATTTACAATATATCATTTGGGCAGTACATAAATGAAAGTAGTAAGAACGGGAGAAAGAATGAGCAAGAGGGAGGCAGAAAAAGAGAAGGATATACAGAGAGTGAGAGAAAGAAAGAAAACAAAGGGGGAAAGGAATATGAGAAAGAGAGAGAGAGAAAGAGAGAGAGAGAGAGAGAGAGAAAGAGGCCGACAGAAAAAGAGAGAAATATCCAGAGACAGGGAGAAAGAAAGAGAAGAGAAGAAGCAAATAGGGAAAAATGTGGGATAGAAAGAGTGAGAGAGAGAGAGAGAGAGAGAAAGAGACTGACAGAAAAAGAGAGAAATATCAAGAGACAGTGAGAAAGAAAGAGAAGAAAAGAAGCAAGTAGGGAAAAATATGAGAGAGAAAGAGTGGGAGAGAAAGTGTGTGAGAGAGAAAACGAGATAGAGGGGAGAGAGAGAGAGAGAGAGAGAGTGAGGGAGAGGGAGAGGGAGGGAGAGGGTAAGAGAGTGGGAGAGGGAAAGGGATAGAGAGAGAGAGAGAGAAAGTGAGAAAGAGACAGACAAATAGACAGAAAAAGAGAGGGATATACACAGAGCGAGAGAAAGAAAGACAAGAACGAAAACAAAAAAAAAGAAGGAAAGAATATGAGAAAGAGAGAGAGAGAGAGAGAGAGAGAGAGAGAGAGAGAGAGAGAGAGAGAGAGAGAGAGAGTGAGTGAGTGAGAGTAAGAGAGAGAGATAAAGGGAAAGGTAAAAAAGAGAGTGAGAAACACACATAAAACGAACAAAGAAACAACCAAAAACATATAAGCACACAATCAAAAACCGCTAGAAAAACAAACCAACTAACTTACATACAAAAGAACTCACAAAATAACAAATGAACACGTACATATAAGAAACTAGTAAACTATTTTTCTATCGTAAGTTGATGTGAAATCTTTTGACCTACCCGCAGCCTGACTCCTTTCAAACAGCCCAGATGACCTTTCCATCACGATGGACTGTGATGTGTACATCATTGCCGTGTAAAATGTCACTCTAGAATTTTCAGAAATTAATTTCAGGAACAATTGGAATGTTCGAAATTGCTTACGAGCCAAAATAAGGTATGACCATGGCCTGCATGATGCTAGTCGAAGGGTAAATCCGTTCCTGTATCTAAAACGGGGTCCACATTAACCACACAAATTAAGAAAAAATCTGAATATATATTACGTCAATGGGTATGGCTGCTATTTTCGGGTTGAAACCGCATTCGATGCATACATCCCGAACGAGCTCTAAAATTCGATCACTCAACTCCCTCACGGTTCGGACTGTATGGCCGAATTCTAAAATTAAATCTTAGAGTCTGTTCGATTTGATCTTGCAAGAATAAATTACCTGTCATGTCCAGCCAGGCCTGAACGCAACTGCCGTCAAGGGCCTTCGCCGAGCTGTCTGACTGTTCGATTATCCTTTCCATGAGGTAGATTGAAAAGTTCTTTTCGAACTGCAGCACACCCATCGCATGGTTTCGACGTACCGCTTCAATTCCGTCTTCCACACTTTCATATTTCTCCTGAAAATTCCAATATACAAACAACTCGCATCATTGTCATACCATATAGATACCAGTTCAAACAGTTGTCTCAAGTTATCTAGATATCGACATGAAAGAGGTCTCGTCGGGGTGCAATATTTGGCCAGTTTCGTCGTGGTGTAATTGAAGCAGTCGGTCTCATCATTGATCACGGCGAAGGGTTTAATCCTGATCGGGTAATCGCCACCATCTTTGACACTCAATTGGGATATAATTGTAAACAAGAGCGCCGGGAGGCATATGACAAAAATCGTCACTCTAAAAAATTTTTTCTCAGCACAGTTCGTACAGTTTAATAATATATTTTTTCTTACGGTAGATTTCTTTTAGTCCAGTTAAAATTTTTGATAAACTGCGCTTTAAAACGCTCTGTGTTGAACATCTGACTTTGCTGCAGGGGTGGGTAATTTGGTTCAATGCTGGGGTACGGTTTTATGTCCTGAAAAGACACAGCATGAAATAACATAAAACATTAGTTAGCAGTCGAATTACCTTAAAAGTATCTTCTTGTTTTTCGCTTAATTTTAAAAACACACTCTCGAGAGAATCACAGTGGTATCTTTCCATCAGCACCTCTGGGGGTTCTTCGGCAAGTAAGACTCCACCTCTCATAAGAGCAATCTAAATTAGAATTAAATCGTTAAAAACAAGTAAAACAGAAAAACTTGAATTGTAGAACGTCTTACGCGTCCTGTCACCGAATGATAGACTCAGGCCGATCTACAGCTAAGTAATTTCTTCCCCTGGCATATCCAGTTTTTAATAAGCTTTCTCATGCATGTAAGTGGAAATCATTCACTCAAGTACTTGACATCTTTCCAAAATCGTACATAATTATATTGTCGCACCGCACCCCAGCTAGTGCCCGGTGAGTAGCCCACGTCCATCGCTTCGAAAACAGCCGTGTCAGCAAAGACCCAGTGTCCTCGGCTTCTAATTCGACACCCGAGGTTGTTCCTACTATGCCAGGATTTAAGTACAGGAAACTGTCAGTCTCGGATAGATGAACAGTCAGAAAGAGCCAGTTAGAAGGAGGGGCATATAGAGACAGACATACAGCCAGATGGGGTCAGCTATTAAGAGTAAGATGGTGTCAGGTAAATGAAGTCACCCAGATAGAGTCGGATAGATAAATATAGTCTGATTGAGTCAGATAGTTGAGTCAGTTTGGCAGTAAGGTAGATGATTAGTCAGATAGAGACAGATATATGGAGAGACATATAGAGACAAATTTTTGATGGGGTCAGACAGATGTTTGATGGAGTCTTGGTGGAGTCATGATGGAGTCAGATAGAGAGTCGAATAGATGGAGAGTCAGATAGTTAATCAGATAGATGGAGTCACATTTGGCAGTAAGATAGATGATTAGTCAGATAGAGACATATAGATGGGGAGACATATAGAGACAGATGTTTGGTGGGGTCAGACAGATTTTTGATGGAGTCATGATGGAGTCAGATAGATTGTCGGATAGTTGGAGTCACATTTGGCAGTAAGATAGATGATTAGTCAGATTGAGACAGATAGATGGGGAGACGTATAGAGACGGATGTTTGATGGAGTCTTGGTGAAGTCATGATGGAGTCAGATACAGTGAGAGTAACCGCTTAAGAGAGTTGGAATCACCGCGTCGGAGAATCGGAAGAAGGGCCAACAGTGATCCTTTGCCTCCAAGATCTACAACCCAGGCCCACAATGTTTCTCCCCTGTATAACAACTGTACGCGGAGTAATAATTCCGATCAGTTAGGAATACTTCTCATTGAACTGGAGCATTTCATTCAATTAAACTCTTTTTTCGTATAAGACCGCTCTACCTCTTTGTGAAAGATATTCCGGGGCACAGCACATATTACATAATTTAAGCCATCTTTTCCTTTTTTCCTTTTTCAGTCTGCAAGTTTTAATCAGTTGCATCTTTGGCTTTCTGGGTATGCTCAGTTTTTGCTATGTTTTGGTTTGTGCAGATTCTATTATTTAGTCGTAATCGGGATGGGATGAAGAGATATTACATACAATTTCATTACCGTATTGGCACATCTGGCCTCTTCAATGTAGTGGGTCGTTATGATGATGGTTTTCCCTTGCTCATTCACCAAATTGATAAAGTGTTCCCAAATGCTGTAAATTCAAATTTATAATAAATAAAATGAATAATAGAAAGAATCTACTTGACGAAACCTGTTGGAAAGAAGGGGATCTACTCCAACGGTTGGCTCGTCGAGTATGAGCAGCTGAGGATCGTGGAGAAGAGTGACTGCCATTGAAACCCTCCTTTGCTGTCCACCACTGAAACAACGCCATGCCATTTAAAACACCCACATGAAATTAACACGGTTTACCTGCAATTGCCGATCATCCTGTCAGTCTGTGGCAGCTCGAGGAACTTGGCTAGCTCCGCGCCTCTCTGTTCAATGCGCTGAATGCTCATCTCGTAGATCCGTCCGTAGAAATGAAAAACTTCATCAATAGTGAATTCTGTGTTCAGGGAAATATCCTGGAAGTGGAGGAGTGTTGAAATCGTAATTGATATTTTCATCATTTTGGAAATACCTGAGGCATAAAACCGACTTGGACTTTGTGCTTTAAAGAGAGGGTTATCGTACCGGAATCCAGTTGGCGCATACCCATGATACAACTGAGGAGCGTGGTCTTTCCGCATCCACTCGGTCCCAAAAGCCCATAGCTAATGACACAATTAAACATTAAACATTACTAATTATGAACAAAATCGTATAAATAAAAAATTACATTGAACCCTCATTCACTGTCATTGAAAGTCCATTTAGGATGATAGATTTAGGTGTATATCTTTTGTATGCCTCCCTCACAACGACCACGCTACCCTCCTGCTTTCTCGACTGTAACATATAATGATTATTTGGTCATTAAACATGTAACATATAATAATCATAAATATCATTTTAATTTGGTAAGTATAAAGTACTTAAAATGTTAAAAATTGCTTAAAAATAAAACATACGTCTTTTGTACATACTAAATGCAACTAGATTTAAAAAAAGAAAAAAATATTAGAAAAAAATTATGTATATTTTTGAAACCAGTCTGTAGGTCTCAGCTTTTACTCTATTTGAGTGTTATTTCATTGTGAGCTTTTTTGGAAGACTGGGCTTTTGACCTGGAGTTTTATTCTTTAAAAATTTAATATAAATCAGGAAAAGTTCGTGCATCTTGTTTTGTTTAATTTTTTATTTATTTATTTGTTTACTGATCGAAATCCAATTTAAAAAGACATTTTAGAATATCATATATTATGTATTATATCATATATAATATATATGATATCTATAATAAAATATAGTAAAAATAAAATATACTAAAAATGGTAATATTATAAATGGTAAACATAAATGATAAATTTCAATTAATTAATGTTTTTAGTTGAGATAAAAAAAGCCAGTGTCACGAGCGGGATTCGAACCCATGATGTTTGGCTAGATACGCTGCTCTACCACTTGAGCTCGTGATCTCGATCCACTCGGTCACTGACTTCCCATCTCTTTTTTTTTAATTTTCCCTCCTTTTTGCCATTTTTCAAATATCGTGTAATCTATTTGATTCTCGGCGACAAATCAAATGGCCACGGAGAGCTTTAGTGAAGGTACACTTCATTTTTACTTATTAAATTCATCCCGCCCGTGACACTGACTTTTTTATCTCAACTAAAAACCTTAATTAATTTAAATATATTGATTGGTCAAGCGGACCACTAAAACTAGTGAATTTAATAGACTTTTTCAGATGATGGATTTGTTGGCTCTATAAAGCTTTATAAGTAATGGGTTGAGGTGGAAAGTTGGTGTCCTAGTGGATCTTAGTCACGGTAGTCAAGTGGTTAGAGCGCATTGTATTGAGCTGAAGTTCGTAGGTTCGAATCCCTCTCGTTGCACTGGCTTTTTTATTTCAACCAATTCCTTACATAAAGATTAATTAATTGAAAGAAGTTATTTGGCCAATCGGACCATGAAATCTAATGGATTTATAAATAATATCGGTTCGGAAACAGCTGATGCTTTTCGTTTAGTGTAACTGTAGACTCTGAAGGGCTATTGAACCTATCCTTTATTCTGTTAAAATTTGGATTGACGTCGAAAAGACAAGTTTGAAAAAAAATCAAATTTCAACTCGAATATCACAAATTTTAAAGCTTTTGTCCAAATAATGTCCCAAATTGGACAAAACACTTCAAAAAAACATAAAAATTCGAAGTGAAAACATGTTTAGACAGGCATATGTATAGACATGGACAAATAGAAAAAAGCCTGTACAGGTATTGCCAGGAAGAAAAAGAAGTGGAACTCTTTTTGCGAAGTCCTTTGCAGTCTGAGATTCCTAATCCTGAGAACGCAACCAAGGTTTCAAGGATACACACGTCCCTTAACAAAGCTTTGGGATCCGGTATAAAGCCTCAACTAAGTATGCAATGACTCTGCAATGATGGAGATGGGTGGATATCCAGAAACAGTGCAACAGGCTTCGAGTGATAATGTGCAAATTCCTTTGGCTTTCTACTACATATTTTCAGTACTTGGTTTTTAAGAAGATCCGACTAAACACGCTCTTATAAAACCCTTTGTAAATCGATACGATCATAGTTAATTTAATTGGTAACGTGTCGACGAAAGGATCAATTATACATTTCCCTTTCGAAGGTATAACGAAGGTGAGATTCTGCCCTAATTTATTCATATCGGCCTGTCATGACATTCAGCGCCAAACTATTATTTAAGGATCAAATAAACGCCTGTGGACTTTGCCGACGGATTTGGCCCTTTTCATCACGAACGTTAAATTCTTGACTAAGTCGAAACATCGACTGGCTTTCGAATATCGCCCATGTTTTTTATGTAATTGTTAGTAGCGCGAAATAATTCTTAATCTATCTTTTTTTCAGAAAAGTTCGATTGAATTTTACATTGTAATAGAAAGTAGTCACCCATCAAAAATGAAACGATGTATCGATCTGCTTGTTGAACAATTTGAACAAAAGGATCTTCGGTGATGTCACAACAGAAACGACATTTGTTTAAGTTTTTGCCGAGCTTTCGACGATTATACCGTCATTATCAGGGCTTTAATTCGATATCTTGAGAGCAAGAACTGCATATATAATAAAATTAAAATTAGGTGAAGCTAATTTTAATCTCGGTTGAATATAACTATATAAGTACATGTCTCTTTTTCTTCAAATAAATAATAAAATTACTTTTCTTCTTCCTCAGGTACATTAGAATATCACAGTTGAGAATAGTTACGATTTTTTTCTGAATTGTACTATATATAGACTAC
Organism: Cimex lectularius; assembly: GCF_000648675.2. Taxonomy (NCBI): domain Eukaryota; kingdom Metazoa; phylum Arthropoda; class Insecta; order Hemiptera; family Cimicidae; genus Cimex; species Cimex lectularius. The sequence continues at coordinate 183,180 of NW_019394148.1, read as the reverse complement.
TCAAAATAAATGCCAACTTATAACACAAGGGAGAGACTTGAGGCACAGGTGGCTTTTCCGTTACAAGTGGCACTTGTTTTAAAAGTTGGCACTTATTTTGAGTAGTCTATATACAGGGTGAATTGCTACTCGTGCTACAAACTTCTCCAGTAGATTCTTCACCCTAAAATGAACAAAAAAGTTCATATTGTCCATGGTCCGATTCTCANGAATCGGACCATGGACAATATGAACTTTTTTGTTCATTTTAGGGTGAAGAATCTACTGGAGAAGTTTGTAGCACGAGTAGCAATTCACCCTGTATAGTACAATTCAGAAAAAAGTTATAACTATTCTGAACTGTGATATTCTAATATACCTGAGGAAGAAAAAAAAGTAATATTATTATTTACTTTAAGAAAAAGAGAGGTGAGCTTTTTTTTTATCAGAAGAGTTAGAACGAGTATGACGGTACTTAATACCTAAAGGTTAGGAAATCATATATACAGGGTGTCGGCTACTCGTGTTACAAACTTTGCCAGTAGATTCTACATTCAAAATGGAACCAAAAAGTCCTAATTAAGTATGGTCCGAATCTCAACAGTTTCGGAGTTATTCCACTTTTTCTGATTTTTTAAGATTTCTCGATCTTGCTTCAAATAAACAACGACAATTTCAAAACTAAAAGATTTTAGACAAATCTGTTGATACCGCTGAAAACTACGTTAAATTTCCAATAAGATTTGATCGGTACTAAACTTGTAAACGTTGATGAAATAAGCGTTATAGTAGCTAGAACATTGAGAATTTTTTTTTTCAAAGTTGAAAAATTTACTATGGTGATTCTAAACTACCTTCTCCAAACCTAGAGACCAGCAAATTTCAAAAAACGTACTCCATTTAATTTCCTTTTTAGTGATGTAATTGATTTTTTACTTACTTTTGTCAAAGATGAAGAAATTGATAAAGGAAAGGAAAAAAAACATGGTTGACGGATTGGTAAGGTAAAAATATTAATAATAATAAAACAAAAAATCTTAAGGAAATTTTTGAATGAATGAACTAAAAAGTTTTGGATGTTAAAGTTCTTTTATTTCGGGGAATAGTAATAAAATAATCCAATAGTACATCAATCAAATTTACGGTTTTTTCCTTTTTTTCATCAATTTCTTCATATTTGAAGAAAGTAATTAAAAAGCAATTACACAATTAAAAAGGATATTAAATGGAGTACGTTTTCTGAAATTTGCTGTTCTCTAGGTTTGGAGATAGTAGTTTAGAATTATTTCAATTAATTAAGGTTTTTAGTTGAGATAAAAAAAGTCAGTGCCACGAGCGGGATTCGAACCCACGATCTTCCGCTAAATACACCGCTACTCTACCACTTGAGCTATCGTGACCTCGAGCCACTCGGACAATAACTTCCCATCTCAACCCCCCCTTTTGAATTTTGAATTGAAAAATGGCAAAAGGAGAGAAAATTTACCTAGCCGAAGATCGTGGGTTCGAATCCCGCTCGTGACACTGACTTTTTTATCTCAACTAAAAACCTTAATTAATTGAAATACATTAATTGGTCAAGCGGACCACGAAAGCTAGTGAATTTAAGTAGTTTACGATCACCATAGTAAGTTTTTCAACTTGGAAAAAAAATTTTTTTTCTAAAGTTCTCGTTACTAAAACACTTATTTCACCAACGTTTACAACGTTAGTATTAATCACATCTTATTGGAAATTTAACCTAGTTTTCAATGGTTTTAACGGATTTGTCCAAAATCTTTTACTTTTGGAGTTGTCATTGTTTATTTGAACCAAGGTCGTGAAATCTTAAAAAATCAGAAAAGGTGAAATAACTCCGAATCTGTTGAGATTCGTACTATAGTTAATTAGGACTTTTTGGTTCCATTTTGAATGTAGAATCTACTGGCAAAATTTGTAACACGAGTAGCCGAACACCACAACACTAAAGACAGAAGCTTTCTAGATGCTGAACCCGACATTTTTTTTGGGGGGGGGGAAGCCCTGGACTAGGCGGTTGGGATGAGGGTCCAGAATTTTATGGAAGCGACTCACAAATGAGATCTGAAGGTGAATTGTTTGGTTGGATACAAAGTCAGGGAGCTTGGCCCATGGAGATTTTTTACTGGATACTGACTGGATCTTTTGAGGTTGAACCCCATAGTTCAATTCCAGATTGGTTGTAGTCATGATGTGTTCTATCTGTTGGCAAGTAGTCTTTTCTGTTTGGTCTTTTGGGTCGAGTGTTGAATTTCCAAGTAAGGCTTTTGTCGATATAAAGTAACAAAATTGGACGATTTAGTTTTACGAGTTTTACTAGATTGGAAAACATGGTGGAAGGTGAACGTTATTTGCTGGGATTCGGTTTCGTTGGGTTCTCCATTTCTTGAAAATTATTCTTCCAAACAGGTGTACAAAAGGCTTCGTTTGGCGTTATCTTAATATTCAGTACTGATAGTGTATAGGGATATCAGCCTGGTATACCGAATATAGAATGGGACCTGGGATGATGCCTTGCGGAACACCCTCTATGGCATATTGGATGGAAGAGAAGGAGGTTCCGATTCGAAATTGAAAGTATCTATCGGACAGACAGTAAGAAAATGGAACAATGTTCTTGAGTAAAACACTCTCGTAGCGTTCCTTCTGCTCAAAGGAGCTATGATGTCTACCACCCTGTGGAACATTGAAGGTAGAATACAGGCGTTTTAAGAATTTTTCCAAGGAATGGCAGAAAACCGCTTTAGTGATTTGTCGTAGGGACTTATATTCTTTAACAAAACAAGCTTGCCCTTACGGTACATCAACAAGCAGTAACCGACGGTAACGACAGATAATTACGACTATACTTAGACAGCAGACTGAGGTGGAACTTTAACAAAACTTAAGAGACAGGAAGGACTAGGACAGTTACGAATTTTAGGACTCAAATTGGCTTTTGAGTAGTAATACTGAAACTATGGCAACACTATACCAGGATGACCATAAGGATGTCTCGAGCGTTTAAGGCAACGCGGTGGCTTCTCTGGATGAAAAATTGTATGTAAAGCTTGGGCAGTAGAGTTAGAACGGATCGAGAGCTTTGTGTTGAACTTTTAGAAACGGAATCAGATCAGCTTGGTGACAGTCTCGTACTAATAATGTTTCGTAGTAATATTATAAGAGACATTACTGTCCACTTTAGGCAAGCTGGGTAGAACTGGGTTAAGACCAAGCCATCCAATATACAGCTCCTCGATCCATTTCAAAGATCACTACGTTACTAACCTCACACAATGGCTTCAACATCTCTTTTGTCAACAAGCTGATCTGATTCCGTTTCTAAAAGTTCAACACAAAGCTCTCGATCCGTTCGATCTCTACTGCCCAAGCTTTATGTACCATTTGTCATTCAGAGAAGCCACCGCGTTGCCTTAAACGCTCGAGACCTTATTTTTAGTGATATTGGCTGATTTCTCTCATGGGTCATCCTGGTGTAGAGCTTGCCAGTTTCACCGTCATGAGAGAAAATAATCCATATACGTACATATTTGCAGTACGTATTTTTATATATGTACAAATAAGTTTTTAAAAAAGTGGGTTAAAAGGAAAAGTGTTTAAATAATAATCATACCATTTTTGAGCTTTTGATTTAAAAAAATGTCGTCGAGTTGCTTACATCAAGAAGCGTTGAATGTAACTGGTTAAAGACAGCCAGTTTAAGACGCTTATTATTTATAAAGTAAAATCGACTGATTCGATTTTTTGCCCCGAGGGCGAACGTTAATAAATAGCATGGAAAATGGCAAGTAAATCTGTCTAAAAATGCAAGGTATTCTTCATATTATTTTTATATGATACAATGATGATATATGATATGCATTATGATACAATAATAATTATACAAATCTGCGAGGTACATTTTTTTCCACTTTAGTAAAAGCCAATAAAAATATTCGATAATGCTTGTAAACATAAGGAAAATAAATGTTGTAAGGAAAGTTGAGCCCTGTTTGGCCGAAACAGCGAGGATGGGCGGACCAAACGAGTTAGCAGAGGTTCGACTAATGTTAAAAAAAATTAAGACTTTATTAATTAATTAACATGTATAATCATTCCGAGTTCTATAGTTCACACGAGAGGCAGTTTTTTCAAAGATCTTCACCCAAGATCTTAACTTAATTCTTTCAATCAAGGCAGATTAACTCATGCCATTTTTGTTAAAGGAATATAGTTTTTCAAATTGAAGCCAACGAGATCTATTTATTGGTAAGAACGTGTTCTGTTCTAGCAGCTGTTTCTTGTTCCTGAAGAATCTCCAGAGTTCCAGATGATCAAGTTTATTTATCCAGCTCAGCACAAACTGTCACTTCTATCACACACACTGAAAGGGGCTGGACGGAACTGATAGAGGGTGGATAAGCCACGGCAGGAATTCTGGAAGATATGGGACTTCCTTAAGGACTGATCAAGGATGATCCCAAGTTTGTTGATGGCGGGAATTAAACAGGGTTGTTAATTGTAAATGGAGGGGGTTCTAAGACCAACCCCGCTTCCAAGTAGTGAACCCCGGGAAACGTTCGTCGCCATCCTGACGGGGGGATTCACATTGATCCTCACGGTATGGTACGGTGCGATAAGGCTAAAGGGGCTCTGGTGTCCTATCCCCAAGTGAGGTACTCACTTTCCTAACCACTCCTCACTAAATAAACTCCTACCACCAACCCCTCTCCCTCTATCCTATCACCCCCTAGAAAGAGTCTTGGGCTTGACAGAAAACAGCATCCGCCCCAATCAAAGGTGTCATGTGTTCTGTGCCAAGTGATTCACTGGCAGCCGGGGTTAATGTGGCTGTCTTGAACGGAGCCTCTCTGACACCGGGCGACATCCGAGAGTATTTAGCCTTACTCCATCATGCGAGGCTCTGATGGAGCGGACCTTATAGTTCCCTAGCTACTCGTGGGAATTAAATGAGTAAAGTAAATGAAAAACAAAACCTTCAGCAGGATTTCACTGCTCCAAACACAACAAGTAATCTGGGAATTAACCCCCAGATGGACATTCAGTCCTTAGAAACAAAGGAGAGTCCACCTCTCCCTTCTAAAGATAAATACCAGTCGCTACGTGGGAAATTCAACACCACACAAACGAAAGGTTCACTACCTTCAAGTAGCGACACTAGAAGATATAGACCTCCTCTTGGGAAACCAAAAGGAAAGAAAAAAGTCTCCGCCAAATTACCAAAGCTGGTAGAACCAGGCGGGAAATACGACCCTCTCAGGAAAGGTCTTAGCGGTGCTATGACCAAATGGTACCTGAGGGCTATAAAATCGGGGAAAACACCTGAAGAAGCAAGGAGATTAGCCGATGAAAGGAAGGCTAAAATCCAAAAAGAAAAACTGGAGGCACAATCATCCAGTAAGAGGGCAAGAGAGCAATCTCTTACCCCTAAGGAACTGAGAAGAGACAAGAAAGCAAAGCCTTCCACTCCTCAGGTGCAATTTAAAGCCAGGGAGGCTGCTCCTAGCATAAGTTACGCTGGAGCAGCAAAGATCATAAGAGTGGCTTTGCTACCGGAGGAATACCCTCTGGTAACTCTAACAATGGAAGAGTTGACCCATCTAGAGGAGACCCTCATAGAAGAAATTCTAAAAGGATGGGAAGCCAAAATACAGTTTGAAGGCATACACTTCAGGCCAGGAATGATGGTCTTAGACTGTCAAGATGGCAAAACTGTTCAATGGCTACAGGAAATAGCTCCCAAACTGGAGCTAAACAAACAAAAGAAACTAACAATGAGGGTTGGGGAGGATGTTCCCAAACCTCACTACTAGATAGCAGTATTCTTCCCTAGGACAAAACTAGGAAAAGAACAAAGAACCTTAGCGCTGGTCAAAGTGCAGAATGATGGAATCTGCGCTGAGGAATGGAAAGTTCACTCAGTGAAAGCGGAGGGGCCTTGGATTGTCATGAACCTGGGCATTGACGACATCTCAGCAGAAACGATAATCTCAAGAGGACATACCCTCAACTTTTGTTTTGGAAGGATCCCTGTTAGAGGCCTGAAAAAGGGAGGGGGAGGAGGCTACAAAATGAGAGAAATCTCACACCTCCACACCAATCACCCCCCATCCATTCAAACGGAGCAGGCCCCTACAGCGACGCCTCCACCCACGGAGATTACCTCCAAAAATACTGCTGAGATGGAGATTGACTAGGTCATCCTGGAGACCCAGACCCCTTCTCCTCTACAGACGGAGCCAAGAGTGCTCATTGAGGAGGAGCTAATGGGAGAGGAGACACCTCCTCCTCCCCCAAAAGAATAACCATACGTGAAGGAAATGAGAATGGCCCAGGTGAACATCCACCATGCTAAAGCTGTCTCGGCAGTATAGCTAGGATGTTCACTGCACAACATCTATGGGCAGTTCTCATCCAGGAACCCTGGCAGTGGAAAGGACAAATTAGAGGCTAGTCCTGTAAAGACGGTAAGACTGTATGGGATTCCAGACAGGAAAATCCCCGTGCATGTATATTGATTAGGAAAAACTAATTATCTCTGTCTTTCAGAATTCATGACTGGAGATTTAGTTCCCATCAAGGTAGAAATACCAATCGATGGGAAGAGACAAGAATCAGTAGTAGCATCAGCATACTTCCCAGGAGAAGAGGAACACCCTCCCCCTGATGAGCTACGAAGGCTAGCTAGCTACTGCAGCGAGAAGGATCTCCCCTTGCTGGTGGGATGTGATGCCAACGCACATCATCAAATTTGGGGAAGTACCAACAACAACAAAAGAGGTGAGGCACTCAGAATTTTTGGTGAAGGAAAAATTAGATATACTTAATATAGGATCAACCCCTACCTTTGTCACCAAGCCCTACACAAAGTGATAAAAAACTGGAGGGTTTCAGGTGAAGAGTCAATGTCGGACCACAGAATAATAAGGTTCGACATTGATAGGATAGACCCTACACCGTTTAGAAACCCCCGAAACACAAACTGGGCAAGGTTCACTGAGATGGTAACACAGTTTAAACCATGCAACAGTGAAAAGAGTACCAAAGACCTGCAATGAATTGGAACGTGCAGTTAAGGAACTTACAGGAAATATAATTGATGCATATGAAACAAGCTGACCTGTAAAGGTCCCAAAAAGTAGACAAGAACCACCTTGGTGGAATGCAGAACTGGGTATATTAAGAAAAGAAACCAGGAAAGCGTTAACAAGGCTAGACTAGGAAGTAACTGGGGAGAATACAAAATGTTACTTCATATAACCATGCGAAGGCGAAAAGAGAGAATTTTTGCCAATTCTGCGGAGAAATCTCCACAGTATCCACAGCAGCTAGATTGCACAAGATACTAGCAAAGGACAGATCAGACATAAACATTGCCTTAAGAAATGCAGAAGGCAAATACACAGAAGACATGCAACAAAATACAATGCTCCTTCTAAGTAGACATTTTCCAGGCAGTACCTACAACATTTCCCCAGAAAATGTGAGAGCAGACAATCCCAAGAAAGAAAATTGGAAGAAAGCAGCTGAAATAATCACAGAGAAGAAAATCCTCTGGGCGATTAACACTTTCAGCCCGTACAAAGCGCCAGGAACGGATGGAATCTTTCCCATCCTGTTACAAAAAGGAATGGATATAATTACTCCAACACTGCTACGAATGTATGAAGCAGTTTAGCACTAGGTTACATACCACAGATATGTCGTAGGGCAAGGGTGGTTTTTATACCAAAAGTGGGGAAAAAAGACCCCACATCACCCAAATCCTACAGACCAATCAGCTTAACATCCCTTCTATCAAAGACCCTTGAAAAGCTGATAGACAACTATATAAGAACAACAGCACTGGCAAACAAGCCTCTCCATTACTGTCAGCATGCATACAGAACAGGAAGATCAACAGAAACTGCACTGTACCAACTAACCAGTGACCTAAAGGAAACACTGGAAACAAAAGAAATAGTAATCTGCGCTTTCCTCGATATTGAGGGAGCTTTCGATAATCATGCATCAATGGAAGCCTCCTTGGGGAAAAAACACGTAGACCAAACTACATCCAGATGGATTGGAGAACTGCTAAGAAATAGAATAGCTGAAACAAATGTAGGAATAAACACTATAGAAGTTAGAACAACAAAAGGATGTCCTCAAGGAGGGATATTATCACNGATTAAATGGATACCTAAAGAAAATTGGAACAATCCAAGATGGCACATGTAGATTCTGCAAGGAAGCAGAAGAGACACCAACACACTTACTAACAAACTGCGGAGCTACGTTGGCCTGCAGGAGGAAATGTTTTGGGATGTACAATGTGACCATAGAAGAGCTTCAACCATTAAAACCGGGCCTATTAATCAAGTTCCTTGATGAAATAGGACTCACTGATGTGCTTTAGGCAGAGAACGGGGGATACAATAGCTCTCAAAGGGCGCAGTATACCATACCCTGAAATATTACATCTACATCTACATTGTAAATGGAGGGTTAGGAGGTAAGGATTGGAAGGAACCGGATCCAAACACAGCAATCTGAGACAAATTATCTTGGAGCGCATGAAGAATACCAAAGCTTCGTTTCCTCGTGTCAATCTGTACAGCAAAAGTATCCTCTTTTGAAAGTTTCGACTTCAAATATGGCAATGGTTATTATTACCAGGCATACAACAAAAGGATTAAAAAGACCCGAATCTCCAACGTTCGAAACTGAGTCCATATCTCCATCTTCGTCAAACCAAGAGTTAGACCAGGATTTACCCACTCAAACACAGAAGAAAAAGAAAAAATAACTGCAGGGCTCGATCCACAAATACAATCCAAAAGAATCAAATAAAGATTTCTTCTGAAAAGAATCTTACTGCGCATCGATAAGCAGTTTCAGGATTTCAAAACTTACGACCTGAAGTTCACAGGCAAGCTGTTACCAATTATCACATGCATCTCGAGGAACACGAAGAGATTCATCGGAAAAACAGCACACAAAAATTATGGAAAGATAAACCTTTATCAGGTTTGGCATATGATTTCGAGTCGAAAGAATCGGATAGCACAGTCCAGCATAGACATGATCTACAATGGCAATGAAATGGAGAAAAGAAATGCTGGGGTATTGCAGAAAGTTTTTTTCAAGGCATTTAAACCTCTGCCAGAACCAGGGTACAATTTAGTTGTGGATCTTCATACTGAGCATAATTAGTTTAGGTCATATCGGAAAATGTAATAGTTGCTTTCAGTTGACCTCATTTGGAGTAAGCATCTGAAGATGGATTTATGCCGACGTTTAAGGTGCAGGATCAAGTTTACCATTTAATTGGAAGTTAATTGCCTGCGGATCGACAGGACGCTCGATATTTAAAAATATATTTTGTGGGGGAAGATGAAAGAGAAGCAAATCTGAGAAGCTCAAACTGTCCGGTTGTGAAGCGAAATATGATCAAAATACTTGAAAAGATGCTCCATTATGCGAACCCTTATATCAAGCAAACCACTGGATCTAAAGGGCTGAAATTTTGACAGTGCACTCCGATAATGACATGGACATTGCTTTCCCGTATACTCGGTCGTCCTTAAAAGGGCAATGAGGATCTTTAACGTCCTCACCTAGCCTATTCGGCCTTATTGGACGTTTTGATTCTTAAGATGGGAGCTGACGCACCTCCGCATACGACAGAAGGGTGTTACTGCCGTAATATTGGTGTAGAGGCAGCTCAGCCCCGAGGGGCCAAGACAACCTCGCTCCCCGCTTGGCCATTCAGAGTGGTCGGGTCCGCATTAAGCATCGAACCATATGCCGTGTGCAAAGGGCTACCGAAGCCAAAATACATTAGGCTGGTCTCCCGTACACTCCATATATTATAGAGAAGACCACTCTATCTCTCAGAGTATTGAGGCTTCCCTATCGTAGAAACTACCGGATCCGCTCCGGCCGCAGTTTTGTTTAAAGTGGAATTGCTAACCACCCCCTAGAGGAGACTGTCTACGGTAAAAGCCGCCAATCGAGCACAGTGCAAAGCACACTCGAATAGGAGCAACCGATTTCCATCTGGCACTACTCTCGCATTCGAGGGACTTTTCAGCGAAATCATAGTGTCCTCAACGCTTATACGCTGCCGTCGCATCTGCCGTATCCCGTGAGGCCGGGTGCATAGCGGTGGTCATACGCAAGTTTCGAGCGTAGAAGACAGCCTCTTCTCTAAGTTCCCGCCAGGTCCCACTATGAATCCATTCCCAGTGTAACAGGGGCTGAACCTTGGAGCATTTCTGTTACCCCGTAGTACAGATGGCTATGCACCCTCCCCCGTCTATGCAGACAGGATCTGGTGCCCTAACCCTTGTGTGCCTCTGATAAGGCTCCCGCCGCCCCATGCCGACCCCAGGTCGACACGAGTACAGCTTGTGCTTTCGAGAGATTGCCAAGCCCTCAGGGCTGCACTATTATTTTGCGCCTGGACCCCTCTTGTAACCAAGGGTTGGGAGGGGTCACAGGAAACAATGAATGAGCCTTAACCACATTGAACCACCCGTCATCGTCAAAGTTCCACATTAAGTGGGCCATGACTCCTTGGGTGGATGTAATGACATGGACAGCAGCTAAGAATGGATTTTTTGAAATTCCATCCCCATCTGTACATAAAACAGTTCCATGACTGATAGGCAACGCCCAGACCAAACCGCTGGATTTAAAGAACTGAAATTTTGACAGTGCACTCCGATCATGACATGGACAACAGCCAAGAAAGGATTTTTTGAAATTCCATCCGTAACTGTACATAAAACAGTTCCTCGACTGACAGACAATGCACAGACTAAACCGCTGGATCTAAAGAACTGAAATTTTGACAGTGTACTCTGATAATGACATGGACAGCAGGTAAGAAAGAATGTTTTGAAATTCCATCCCTAAGGGTATCGTATGGTCATATCAAATGAACTAAAGATGAGAAGAATTTAAAAAACGAGACATTATATTAGAAAGACTTACTAGAAGTATGCATTACATTCAAAAGGTACATTAAGAGTCCCACGAGGAAGAAGTCGTGGGCAAATGCTACTAATTACATAAGCAAATTAAATTACGGTGAGAAAGATGTGGGTATAAGTGTCATATGCTTACCGACGGAAGAGGGAGTCAATCGTGTCGTCTCTCCTCAGATTCAGAATCACTTTCGGTTTCGTCTCTGTTTTCTGCAATGGATTGACCAGGAACTATTCTCGGTGGGGCTAATTTGTTACGGTTTGGACGGTCATAAATGCCTTCTAGGATATCGTGCTCGGGGAATGACATGGGCCTGGGTCGCTCAACATCAGAACTTGTAGAAGGTCGTGGTCGTTCAAATTCATCATCAGAAATAGATGCTAATAAAAATTCATCCCTGAAGCGAGGTGGACGTCTTAGTTCCTCATCCCTTTTCCTTTCCAATTGTCGCCTCTCTTTGAAAGCAGGAAGGTCATAGTGTACATATTTCATATATTTAAAGCACTGATATGCGGTATATGCGGCACCCAGGGAGACCGCTGCAATACGTAGTGCTGTTTTGATCCCGTTCGATGAAAACATTTTGCTTAGTCTGGGAAGGTCTTATTTAAATGCAATAATAGTAAAACTAAAAAAAAAAATGTTAAAAAAACTTTGAGATACTTATCTATAGTATAATTGGGAGTAGAAAAAGTGTACTTACAGTTTAGATGCAAATCTTTAATAAATTTGAGATATGATCCAGTAGGATTAAATAGATTTAAGTAGTCAACAAAACAATTACTTTAAATTAAGTAAATAACTTATTTGCAATAATAGTTTGCAATTGTTGTATCAAACCGACAAAATGCAAGTTTAATAATTGGTAAATAACCATGGAAACATTCATCAAAAATTGCTATTTTTTTTTACATATGATTTTACATAGGTTTGCCGAAGTCTTAACCGATTGTGTGCTAAAGTACCCAATATTGGATAAAAACAGATAGATAAATAAAAAGTCATAAACTTTCCCGATATTGGACTGTCTAGGAAGGAAATCTATTTCCTTGACAACGCACAATTTATAATCATTTAACTTTTCTTTTAATTTGGATGTTTCATCATACAAAGTTTGACTAAATGCTTTTCAGATCGGTCTTAAGATTCAGTCAGATCCATTTTCTACTTAAGATTGCTATTACCAAAATTATATATGACAAAAGCCTATGTTTTTTTTAGTTTTTTTTTTTTTTACGTAGTTTATATTTAGATTATTATTTATAATTAGATATAGATTATTAGTTTCCATATCAAGTTTACGGATTCTGCTATTTGTTATTATTTGTTTTAAATAAGCCCTAGTAAGCACAGTCAAAAATTGGCTTCTTGAACTTACAGAACCCACTTACTCTGAAGACAGAGGACAGAGACTTAGAGAGGTAGTTTATTTTATTTAATTATTCAGGTTTGTATAGACCCTTTGTATTGTTTCTCAAACAAAATGGCAGCGGAAAAATGGTTTTTCGGTACCGTACTTATGGAAGTTGAAATCCAAAGGTTACTCTAATTATATAAGCATTCTAACTATGAATAGGGATATTGCTAATTTTGTAGTATTTATTTTCCATAGAATTTTTATTATAAATTGCATTAAAATTTATTAAAAGTTATGTTTTTACTGAAGGAAAATTTAATTAAAGGATTTTGAAAAAAGAACAAAATAAAAGGTTTTTAATTCCATAATTCAGATACAATTATTGTAAATGAGTCCATTTGAGTCAACATGGTAGATTATTTTTTGCAATGTGTAGCATTATTCATCTACCATCCATAGTTTTGGATGGTTTGCTGTGGTCCAATAGATTTGAGAACTGAGAGAGTTCAGCATATAGAAAAACATGCCCATGATCATTATTGGTGATATTTGTTCCATTTTTGGATTTTGGACCACAGTTTTGGGCAGTTTGCTTTGGTCCAATCGATTAGAAAAAAGTTTCATTGGATTCAGCGCACCAAAAAACCAAAACATACAAAATTTGGAGAACTTGGATGTTACAGAATTTTTTTCCCGATTTTTTGCATTTTGGCCTCTCTGAGCAGCGGTGCTTATCCTTGACCTAGCAAGACCTAATTTTTTTTTTCCCCTAATAGTACTGAGTAACAAATTACAAATCTTATGAAGGTATGAAGCACAAATGCCATGGTTAGTTCTTAATTGACGTATGGTGATGTTAGACTTTTAGGGTCTTTTTTATGAAAAAGTTAAAATACAGTTTTAACAATTACAACAATAATTGTAATTTTTTTTACTATTATTTTAATAAAAGGCACTGTAAGGGAAATTAATTTATTCAATCCAATTATTTCTTTTCTAAAATTATATTTACACTCTTCTTTCTTTTAAATTGAATCTTCAAACTTAAATTTTTACAAAAAAATAAAATCAATTCTTCTTGACACAATATAAAAAAAACTTAAAATATAATTAAGAAGTATTTAACCTATTGTTAAAAATAAATGAATTCATATTTACGTATGCGCAATCCCCAAAGAATAAAATTAAGGAATAGGAAAAAACTCACATGATGAATGCTGCTTTGATGATGTTTTTTCATAAGATGATTCTTCGCAAGCCAAGTTGAAGCAGCTACGTTCGAGGTGGTTTGTTCGCAGTCTCCCAATGAAATGCCTCCTGTCCACCGCCTTTTAGCCTTTTTGCACTTTTGTCTCCCACGAGTTCCAAAGTCCATCACCTCCTTCACATTCATATCAATTTGTTTGTTACAGTGGTAATATCTTTTTTTGTCATGCTCAGGTTGCTAAAACAAAATTTTATTTTCAAAAGAGGAAAAAGTGACTTAATAGCCATTCCCTTGTCTGAAGATGTATATACAGTTTGCCATTCTTTTTGGTTTTTCGTTTCTGAAAGTTGGAAAAGATCTGTGTTGGGAATCTTTGTTTCTAGTATTGCAAAACTGTGTAGCATATTTAGCCAGTGTGTCAGCTTTCTTATTACTGTAAAGACCCATGTGACCTTTAATCCACATGAAAGAAATCCTCTTTTTTATAGTAGATAAATTATAGATGATCTTTTAATTTCGGCTATGATATAATTATTTATAGTGGCCGATGTATTTTGTGAACATTGTATAGCACTGATACTAGCCATGTAAATTATAATATGATTTTTAATACGAGGGGAGTGAAAAAAAAGGCTGAGTGCTGTCTTGATTGCTAATAATTCCTCTGATAAACTGAATAAATTCTGCTGATTATAAGATGGGTAGAACCAAGAGCATCCACCTCTACCAGCTTTAAGGGATCCATCGGTGTGCATAGTTAGGTGGTCATGGGGAAAAAGTTCCTAGAGATCAGCCAATACTCATTGTTCAACTGTTGCAGAACATTTTCCTGAATATTCATTCAGTCAGTAACAATCAAGGGGTTTTCTGATTACTTTCAGTTCTGTAGAGAAAATTGGAAGAAATCTCCTAATTTGATTATTCTTTGAAATTGAGATAGAGAGGTAAAGCTCAATTTCAAAAGCTGCAAAATGTCAATGGGAATACCTAAGAAATTTTGCTGAATTTGTTCTAATAATTTAATATAATACTGATAACATTGTTGCTTCAGGAGTCAGTCTTTTATTGTAAAAAAATGTTACAAGAGGCTGGAATCAAATCAAAAAGTAAAATGAGAATTCCTCTTCACATCTGACTGGTGGTATTAGCATAAAAATCAAATTAACTCAACAGTGTGTATAAATCATGGATATTTTGGGACTAATATTTACCCATGAATAATACATTATCATTGGTTAACTTCTCTGTAAACAGACCTGTATTTTATTGACTTTGTAAACATTTTTTTTATTGAATAAAACAATTTTTATTTAGAAATCGTGAGATAACTGCTGATGAAACAACATTACATTTTATGGATTATTCGGAGATCGTGAGATGCGGTCTGGTGTGATGTAGGTTTCAGAAAAACATTTTCTTTATCGTGCCAACGTTTTGATCTTTATTGAACTCTGAAGACGATCTCAATAAAGATGGAAACGTTGGCACGATAAAGAAAATGTTTTTCTGAAACCTACATCACACCAGACCGCATCTCACGATTTCTAAATAAATATTGATTAACGGTCACTAATCACCACACAGAATAAAACAATATTATAGTTTAATTACTTTTCTGTTGAACAACTTTAATCCTTGTTTAATTTTTTCTTTGTCTTCTGCTTGGGTAAAAGTTGTTTTTTCTCACTGCATTTCCTTTTATTTTCAGTGTCTTCTTGCATCGTCGATGAATGTATATGGCTCTCTATTATCATTTGGCATATCTTAAATCAAAAGGAATTAAGATTAAAGAGGATTATATGTATCAGTAAAAATCTTTTACTTGAAAAATGACTATTAATGCAGCTATTATGCCGAAAGAACTTAAGTTCGAGGACAGCTTGTTGAAAAATTCCTCCTGGCATCCTTTTGTATATACTGTGTCGTAGTAAGGAAGTTCTTGGCCGAGCCAAATAGATGAGGTATCATTTTGCAGAAGAGCATCATGTAGACAAGGGACATTGACATCAACCTTGCAGCAGCTCGGCGGTACCACTCCCACCTTCAGCGATCCATCTACGTTTATCAAATCCCTATAAAAATTTAATAATTAAAGTAAATGCAAAAAAGAATTTTTTTTCATTTCATTTTACTTATTTTGTAATGTTAGGTCTGTACGTAGACTGTCTATTGGGATCCAGTCCAATTTGTACCAGTCCTCGAAAGAATAAATACCGCAACATTTGTAGTTTTGCTGGATGGTGTCAAATGCAAACCGCCACCTTGGATCTGTGAGGTATTTTCTCATACCTCTTTGTGCTTCGTCTATAATCTCTTTATCTGCTGATCCCAATTCTAAAACAATTAATATTTACACTTAAAACTTAGCTCATGTTAATATGTGAAGATTATGCCATAATCGTAACTAAGTCAAATGATAGGTCGAAATAATTACAGTTAGTCATGTTACAGAGGTCATGTGGCTTTGAGAAGGGTCCAGGATTATCTGGAACGACCACAGTATAGCGAGCTTTCTGACCAATGTAGCTAAGGTTGACAGACCTGATGATATAAAACATAAAAAAGCAAGTATCTTGCCGAGGCCGGTTTATTACCTTGGCGTCTTTTTATCTGGTTGTTCCAGGCATGACAGGGGTCAAGGCCTAGAGGAGGGCTGGACTAGCTGTTTTGGAAGTGATGACCTCGTGGAGTCTTGTGCAGTGTGCTGTTTGAGCTAGGAGATTGTGGAAGCCAATATTCGCAGACAGTACAAAGCATACGGTTGAGTGAGCTCTTGTACTATCTTACTTTGATTTGTTATTGCCTAGTCGCCAATTCTGCCTTCTCTAGACACATACATGCCACTGTATTGACTGTGGTTAAGTAGTGTGAAAGGATGAAGTTTTTTGGAAGTGATAACCTCATGGACTCTTGTGTAGTGAGCTGTTGTGAGAGAACATGGTAGGTGTTGATGAGCCAGAGGGTTGTGGAAGCCGATGTTGGCATATGGTACTGAGT
This sequence comes from Cimex lectularius, assembly GCF_000648675.2. NCBI lineage: Eukaryota > Metazoa > Arthropoda > Insecta > Hemiptera > Cimicidae > Cimex > Cimex lectularius. Next base: position 166,648 of record NW_019394148.1, on the reverse strand, counting down.
GAGCTATGAGTGTGAGCTTTTGTTGTATCTTGCTTTGATCTGTTTACACCTAGACACCAAGTCTGCCTTTTCTATTGACCAGTGTGAGAAGGGCTTGAAGTTGTGGATCTGTTGGCTATCATAGACTCCCATGCAGTGTCCTGCTCTGTTGTGAGAGACTGTGTTGGTGTTGATAAGCCAGGTGGTTCATTAAGCTGGTGTTAATAGATGGTACATGATGAATGACTAGCTCCCTTGATATTGACTAAGCCAAATATACAGCTAATAAATGTATGTTCATAGTTGAAAAATGTTCATCTGAAAATATGATCAACTTCAACCCGAACAAGTCCAGTGTAATGGTAATAACAAAAAGGAGAAATATTAACAATATTAATGTATGTCTTGGAGGAACAAAAGTAAAGGTTGTAAACGAACTTAAATACCTGGGCGTAATATTTGACAGCAAGTTTACCTGGAAGAAACATGTCGATTACATTAGCCAAAAAGCATTGAAACTGATTAATGTGCTTGCTCGTTCGGCAAAGGTATACTGGGGCCTGGGATCCGAGGTACTTCAAATCATCTATTCAGGATCCATACTACCATTAGTGATGTACGCAGCCCCAGTCTGGATTAACACAGTAGATAATAAGAAAAATCTCACAAAACTCGAAGGTGTACAAAAAAAATCTCTCTACGAATAATAAAAGGATATAGGACAATTTTGTATGAAGCAGCTTGTGTCATGGCAGGGGTAGCCCCCATCGAACTTAAACTAAGGGAACTAACGGATATCTACTTTACCATAAAAAGGCCACTCAACAACAAAACCTTCCCTGCACTTATCGTGGAACCCACACTGCCTTTAAATGAATGGACCCATCTGGCTTATAGAACTCAAGGAACAGAGTCAGTATCATGGCAAGACAAGATCGTCACATCACCAATGGGAGCAAAATGAATAATGAGGTTGGAGCAGCCTTAGCCATCTATGGAAAAGACAACAAACTGCAAGAAACAATACAAATTAGACTCGCTAGCTGGTGCTCGAAGAACCAAGCTGAACTCATTGCTATCCTGAAGGCTCTTCAATGGCTCGCAAAGCAGGATGTTGGGGAAGTGAACAAAAACGCGATAGTGATGACCGACAGCTGCATATCCATCGATAAAATTAAAAATTACAAAGCACAAAGCCTGATAGTATCCAACATCAGAAATATCCAGCGTGATAATGGCTGGAATATCAGTATTGAAAAGGTACCAGCACACACAGGGATCCAAGGTAATGAGGAAGCCGACACAGCAGCAAAGGAAGCTACAGAAAACTCTGAACTAGAAACAACAATCACAGTAGTGCCGAAAAGCTACGAAAATGACATTGGCCCAATGGGAAGAACGTTGGAGACGTACTGCTAAAGGTCTTCAAACTAAAAAGTTCTTCCCAACGGTAGACTCAAGGATGGCAGTAAAACTGAAACACCACCATATGCTTACCCAACTTATAAGCGGCCATGGATGAAATATCTATACAGATTCCACATAACACGGGATTCGGAATGCGACTGTCCAGGGAGACCTCATCAAACATGGGACCATACTTTATTCGACTGCCCCAATCAAGAACCCCGCCGAAAATCTCTAATAAGTTACGTTGTGTATAAAGGTGGACAATGGCCACCCGACCATCACAGTTTGATTAGAGACCATATTGAAGCCTTAAATAATTTTGTTAGTAAAATTGTAGTAAATTAATTGTAAATAATAATTGTATATGGCTATGAATACCTGAAATCACTATGAGATCAGGTACTAAATAAATAAATTTAAAAAAAGAAAAAAAAAGTAGATGGTACAGAGCATAAGGTTTGTGAGCAAGGGTAAGCTGTTCTCACATTGACCTGGTAATTACCCCAATGTCCTCTTATTCGGCTTTTCCAGGGTCATGTGTGAAAAGGGCGATAGTTATTGTAGAACTGTCGACCATCATGGATTCTTGTGAAAAACTGTGGCAATCCAGAAAGTTGTGGAAGTTGATGTCTACAGATGGTACAGAGTATAGGGTCAAGTGAACTTTGACCTGTTATTTACCTAGATGCCCATTCTGGCTTTTCCAGGGACATGTCTCTTTAATTACCTAGGTCTTGCAGTAGATCTGAGAAGGCCTGGTGTTGTGGAGCCTGTAGCCTGCTCGACGCTAAGTGCAGTGCCATGCATTGAACCAAATGCAAGTGTTGAAAGGACCCACCCATTTGCATGCTGGCTTGTGTTTGTTGCTTGCTCCATTTGAAATGAAAAGCCTCTGCTTATATAACGAGGTTTGTATCTTAATTGGATATTGTTTGAAAAGCGGAATCATTCGCCAAGTTCTGATGCCTGTTGGAACTTTTTGGAAGCCACAGGCAGTCACCCAAGTTTACTATAACCTAAAATTGTATTGTAGTGTTATATCATGAATATGGTCAAAAATGGTTACTAAGTTTTTTAGGTAATCCGAAGAAAGTTTCAATCCATAGACATCAGCAATAGATTATTCAATAGTGAAAATAATAGCTGAGCCTACAGACTTGGGCATTTGCCAAATTCACTTCTGTGGCATGGGAATCCACACCATCAATGAGCACCTCAGATAGAAGGATAAAACGAAAGTAAAGGAACCATAGAACTTGCTCATTGGGCCAAAACAATCTACGAATCTCCTAACAAACTCCTAACAAAGGAAAGAGTTAACAGAATGCATTAAAGGAAGCAGGAAAAACTTCGAATCCAGACTGAATGGGCATCTGAAAAAGATTGGTGTAACAACATAGCATGTGCAGATTATGCAAAGAAGCAGAGGAACACCAACATAAATATTAACAAACTGTGGTTCTACACTTGCTCGCAGGAGGAAGTGTTTTCAAATGTATAATGTAACTCTAGAAGAGATTCAACTGTGAAACTACTAATTAAGTTTTGATGAACTAGGACTTACCGGTGTGCTATAAGCACAGAATGGTACACACAGCTTTTAAAGGGCATAGTATAGTACAAAACCCCCCAACTAATACAATTAATCTAATCTAGCCAAATCTAATTTAAAGTTTTTAGTAGTGTTAAGTTTTTTTTGTTTTTTGGTTATACCTGATGGAATAATGAATGCAGACATCAGAATGAATATGCTCATGATTGCACTGAGCCCAAACCAGATCCTGTGTGTCCTGACAGTAGCGGGCCTAAAGGTTCTCGGTCAATTTAAGATGTAAAACCACAATCAAGCACAACTTACAAAGCAGCATGCTTGAGACTGTTTTGTGTCACGATGACACCCATCAGCGAAACAGCCGAGACAGCTATGCCAGTGGCAAATGAAGATAAGTAAACGATTTTGAAGTTGAAGGTGTCTGGGGCAAGGTTGTACAGGGCGAGCAGCGGTTTGGCAGAAAATGTGAGAAGAATGAGTCCGAGGACGCCTTCAGCCCATCCCAAAATGCACAAGAGGAGCCATAGCTTCTTCCTTCCACCTTCCAAAGATTCTTTCATTTCTTCACTTTCCAAAGATGTCTTTCATTTTAAACATCTGATAAAAACTCAAATTGATTTGCTTTATAATTTAACCAAATGAGAATAAACAATGTGTTCTCAAATGGCAAACTTTAGTCCCAATCTTTATATCTTATAGCCATAACTTGGAAAGTGGTCTATTCCTTACTGAGAGCACTTTCCTTGGTGCCTTTTCGTGGATCTACTTGTGTATGAGAAATGTCCTACCAAAGTGGATATGTCGTAAACAGGCTTTACATTCGCCAAGGATATTTGCCAACGTCTATGGTTCCTCCTGACAGAGCCGGCTTGTTTCCATCTTCTTAAGGTGAAAGTTAAAAGTGCAGTGGCTGGTAAGAGGCATATGATTCTTCTTAAATCCAGCCTGCTGAGAGAGAGAAGTTGCTTTGTCTTTCGTTTTAAGATATCTTAGCTTGCCTCATTCCTGAAGTGTTTTAAGTTTTTCTTTCTCAATCCATTTTTCCAGTTTTAACTTAACCACAGACTCCATAGTACTTAGTGATTCTGGTCTCATGGGTGACAAGGTTGTCTCTTTTTTGGCTACCGGTCAGCCTGTTCATTTCCTTCTCTGTCTTCATGTCCAAAAATCCATTTTAAGATAATCTTGTGTTGCTTTCCCATAGTCATTTGGCGGTTTGGCATTTCCAGGCAAGTATGGAGTTGAAAGCATATGCACTTAGTGCCTTTATGGCTGCCTGGCTTTCTGAGAGTTTATCTATGCACATTTCATATTTTTCTTTATTATCTCTTGTACACAGAGTTGTATTGCCAGACTTCAGCTTGGAAAATCCTTGGGGTTAGTCCAAGGGGCTTTGCGGGATGAAATTATTTGATCCTTCTGTGTACCATTTTAGGGCTCCTTTTAGAAACTTGGGGCCATCTTTTTACCAAATGTCTCTACTGTTTACGTCCACTTGGAAGGGTATGCCAAAGTTGAGCTTTTCTCCCAATTTGTCAGATGCCATTGTAGCCATCTGGTGTACTTCAATTCTTTTCAGAATTTTTTGATGGTTTCTCCTTAGGTCTGTTTTTATTTGCTTATGTCTCAGGAGCCGGTTGACGCTTTGGGTAATCATATACGCACATTAAATAAATAACTGGTTCTATTACACAATCTCTTGGTTCACCATGGATCCCATAAGATTGAGATTTTGTTCTTTCAAACTGAACTGACAATACAAGTTGTTGATATGACATAAGCCAAATATGTTTTTTCCATCAAAAGACTTTCGACACACAAAAAGCATTTTCGGCATCCAGAAAGAGCCCGAGGTGAATCTTTTTCCTGTCCAGGATTTGGTCAACTAAGGTGTTTGTAGAGGAATTTAAAATATAAAATTTCCATGTTTTATCAAAAACATTTTATGAGTTTACACTGAACTTATTTAGTTATTATACTAAAATGAATAATACATCTAGAAAAATAAGTACCAAATATCAGTTTTGCATTCACCAGTGAGTTTAAGATAGAGAGGATTTTCCTTCTTGTGTTTGTCAGCCGTCGGTTGAAAGGGATTTATGTATTTATTTATTTATAGGCAATAGCCCATATTATAACAATAAGTACATGAAATACAAACAATATTTAAAACAATTAATTAAGGTTTTTAGTTGAGATAAAAAAGTCAATGCCACGAGCGGGATTTGAACCCACGATCTTCGGCTTGATGATCTACCACTTGAGCTATCGTGACCTCGATTGACTTTTTTATCTCCACTAAAAACCTTAATTAATTGTAATATGTTAATTGGTCGAGCGGACCACGAAATTAGTGAATTTAATATTTAAAACATTGATAATAATTAATTAAGGTTTTGGTTGAGATAAAAAAAAAGTCAGTGTCTCCTTCGGTTAAATACACTGCTGCTCTACCACTTGAGCTATTGTGACTTTTTTACCTCAGCCAAAACCTTAATTAAAGATTAATTAATTGAAAAGAATTTATTTGGTCAATCGGATCATGAAACCTAATAGATTGATTATAATAAAATAGTGACATACATAATTTTGATAACAATGTTTGAATAAAAAAACAATATAACAACAATATATACAAATTAAAAGTTAATTTTCTGGTGCACATCTCCCCATCCAAAGAATAGTGGCAAAGGAACAGAAATACAGATTACTATTTTGTTCTTTTGTTTTTGTAATTGTTATATATAGGCCTAGTAATGTTAATGTATGTTAAACAATAGGCAAAATTACAAATATTAGTCTATGATCAAACTGGTAAACTAAAACTCAACAAAAGCAAGTTACCCAAAATTAAGCAGTGTGCAGTTGGAAAATATATTGATCACAGTGGCAATGTCTACAACCTTGTCAGCTTACTAGAAAAACTACCCTCTATTGACAGCATATACACAAAAAGCTTGCAAAGTTATAAATTGATTAATTGTACTAAAATTAATAATACATCTGATATAGAGTGGATTTCTTCTTGCATTTGTCAGCCAGGTTTCAAGAGATTTATTTATTTATGAGCAATAATCCATATTATTAGAACACGTATATGAAAGACAAAGAATATTTAAAACATGAAAAACATTGAAATATGAAACATTGACAATACTAAAATAATAAATATTTAGGATATTTGCCAGTTGACTTAGGTTAATGAAGCTTTTCTAAAAGCCAACGGTCGTGGGTTCGAATCCCACTCATGACACTAACTTTTTCATTTCAACCAAGACTTTACATAGAAAGAATAATCAATTGAAAGAAGTAATTTGGTTAATTAGACCACTAAACATAATGGGCTTTTGTAAAAATCTAATTTTAGTCGAAATTAAATGAGCGTAAATCCTTATTTAGAGATTAAATAAATATTATTATTGGTCTGTTTATTTTTCGCGTTTATATAAAAAAAGGAATGTTTGTAAAGTTGTGTTTTTTTTTTTTGTCAATTTATGATATTTAGAAATTTGAAAAATCCCGCGCATTTTCTTCCTGATTACGTCACCTTGTTCGGTGCCGGCATGCGGAGCCGGTATCACTATGCTCATCGCGCACTTTGAGGTTTCCTTTTTTTCTCATCGGTCTGCTTGGATTTTCCTTTAATCAGATTTTCCCCGTAAATTAATTTTCCACGTGATAAGTCTTGTTTGATCCTTTTTTTCCGAAATGTCGATGCTACGCTCGTCGAAATTCGTCAAATATTTTATTTCCTTTGCTAGAGGGATCGCTATCAACCAGCCACGAGGGGTGGACGATTCGCTCCTCCAGAAAAGCCGATCGTTAATTGCTTGGAGCAATAGGTAAAATTGTCTTTAAAATGCGAAATTTTTATGTTAAACTACACCTGTACGACATAAAACAAATAATAAAATGTCTAAAAGGACAGTTAATCGTTACTATAATAAGCCATGAAATCCTATAAAAATCAGAATGTTCCACCTGTTTGCTGTTTTATACTATGTTGTCGCAATATTTTACAGCACAAAAGTAAATTCGTTCCATCATGATAAAAACACGGATTAAGGTGTTGGTCTGCAACATACCAGACCAATAAAACATACCATGTCTCATACCTCTGCAGATAAGAAAAATTTATCGGGAGGCTGAGGCAGAATCTCATAGATGTAGATTAGTCGGGGTGTGATATTCTGCTCCCTTTAACAGCCGTTGTATTCGCTGTTCTGTACCTATAGCACACTGTTGAGTCCTAATTCATCAAGGAATTTGATTAGTAGGCCTGGTTTCAGTAGTTGAAATTGTACCCGAGACTTCCTCCTGCGAGCAAGTGTAGGATGACAGTTTGTTAGTGTTGGTGTTTCCTCTGCTTCTTCGCAGAATCTGAACAGAAAACTCGCCCCAGACACCAACTTCAACATCATTTTCTTATCTTCGTTTGCCGTAGGCAAAGCCATCTTGGCTGTTTTGCTGATTTGCGTCATCATGACACAGAACAGCCTCAAGCACGCTGCTTTGTAAGTTGTGCTCGATTGAGGTTTTACATCTTAAATTGACCGAGTCCCTTTAGGCCCGCTATTGCCAGGACACAGGATCTGGTTTGGGCTCAGTTCAATCATGAGCATATTCATCGTAATGTCTGCGTTCATTATTCCATCAGGTATAACAAAAAAACAAACAAAGCTTAAAACTACCAAATACTTTAAATTTGGTGGTTTTGGCAATATTAAATTAGATCTGTTAGTTGGGGTTTGTATTATACTGCGCCCTTTAAGAGCTGGGTTATCCTCTGTTCTGTGCTTATAGCACACCAGTAAGTCCTAGTTCATCAAGGAACTTGATTAATACAGGCCTGGTTTCAGGGGGTGAAATTTTTCTAAAGGTGCATTGTACGTTTAAAAACACTTTTTCCTGCGAGCAAGTGCAGCACCACTGATCTGTGGGCAATGAACTTGTAGTTTGGTTAATTCTGACCATTTTCTCTCTTATCTTATCATTACAACAATTTGATCATCATTGATCACTCTTACTTTTTTTTTTTTTTTTTAAATTATAAGATGGATATTTTTATAGTTCATTTGTCCTTCATGAACTATTGCAAAATTGTTTTGGGTATCTGTGAAATTTTAGATATTTGACAATATTCAACAATATTCTGCCATATTGGTACTTTCTTCTGGAGGTCTTTCAAACATGAAAATTATGTACTACATATTCTTGTTAAAAAATTGATCAGCAGCATATTTCTGCTGTGTTAACTCAAATAGTGCTGAATGAAATTATCTGTTTGTAGGCTTTATTTGTAATTTAATAAACTTCTATTCCAGTGATTTTTCAATATTTATTGTAACATAATATACTGAATATTTGTATATTTTACATTTCAGGTCTTTCGCTAGCGCTTCGGCACACCATGCCACAAATCTTATTAACCGCTCGCTTCAAAAGCTTGACCGAGAAGTGCGAAGGGTCGGCAGGATATCACGAAAAGAGCTACAGGAAGTGTTTGATGAAATAAGGCTCCACAGTAAGTTAAGAAGATCAAATTGGTTCGAACCTGTTTTCCTATTTTTTTTTCTTATTTTTTAAAGATCATGCGACAACCACCCAGTCACTCATGCTAATTAGATGCTGCGGTAATCTTGTCCCAGAAGAGACACCAGAAGTACGTGTTAAACTTGTACACGAAATCTGGGACACTTTCGAAAAGCTAGGTTGGTGTTTTCTAATTTTTTTTAAAACTGAGACAAGATTATTTCAATAGATTTTTTTCAGGTGTGCCTTTTGATATAAGCCATTATAACGCCTTGCTCCGGGTACATTTGGAAAACGAACACAAATTTTCACCAACAGAATTTCTAGTTACACTCGAGCAAAAAGGAATCGAGCCAAACAGAGTTACATATCAAAGATTGATAATGGCTTATTGTCAGAACGGGGACATCGAAGGGGCAAAAAACATTCTTGAATTTATGAAAGAAAAGCAAATGCCTGTGAACGAAAGTGTATTTAATGCATTAATCATCGGCCATTCGCAATGCAAGTAAGGTCTTGAAAGAACTATTTTTGATTTTTTTCTATCCATTTTCTAATCATTTTCTTATTCCAGTGATATGGAGAGTGCTGCAGGTATATTATCTGTCATGAAGCAAGCAAATTTGTTACCTTCAGCAGACACATACACAGCTTTGATATGCGGATATGCCAAACAAGGTGATATAGAAGAGATAAAGAAAGTTCTAGACGAGTGTGACAAAAATGAAGTTTATTTACAAGGGAAAGACATTCTTGAAGTAATCTACAAACTGGCAACTAACGATCATTACGAACATATAGGAATGGTAAGCCATATTTATTTGTTGAATTAAAATAATTTAAAAAATTTTTTTTGTTAGCTTTTAGACTATCTTAAATCACGGTCTAATTATAACCAAGATGGAAAAAATGTAATTTTGAGATTGATCGCAGCTGGAGAAGACAAAGTCGCTTTGGATGTACTCAAAGCTATGCCAAAACCGGTATATGATGAAGAGGAAAATTTAAATGTGGGGAACTTTTTTTTAAGGCAGATAGTAAAGTTAAACCGGGTAAGTTAAATTTAAATAATTAATAGGGAAAATTATTTTCCAAGAAGTTAACACGTTCAATTTGAGATTCAGAGGCAAAGTATTCCAACCTGCTGTGTAATCCATAAGAAAATTATTTTACTAAAAATTTGCCATCCTCGAGGATGAAAATTGAGATTCCACCTCTCATTGAACATGTCAACAAAGAACACATCACACAGATTAAATGAGTTAGTAAGCTTTTTATTTTGAAAATGTTTAAATTATTATCTCTCCATAGCCAGTAGACGTGATTGTAGAAATGTGCAATGAGGTCAAAAATCTCGGTAACAAAAAAGTTTTTTCGGTCGTTGTGGAAAAGAGCCTAGAGTTAAATAATCCTGACACGAGTTCAAAGCTGTTGACTCATCTCGCCAAGGAAGAGCCTGTATGTTTCCACTATTATTGGCCGGTATTGGTCCAGTATGGCAAAGCCCATAACTTGACAGGTATGCTGTTTATTTTGATTTCTTTATTTTATTATATTATTATATAATTTGAAAGTTGTTTTCTACTGTGATTTAAAATTGGGCTGCGAATTGATGGAAAATCGTACTATTTGGCTGAACTTACAGAAAAGCATGAAACTATTGTATTTAATAATCAAAAACTTATATAATGCAAATTAAAAACAGTTCACACATCTTTTACACTATTAAAAAAAAAAAAAAAAAAAAAAAAAACAACCAAAGGCCAACTGGAAAAACAAAAAAGTCTCCCAAGTGGGTGGGCAGTATAGCTGCCTCACATTTATTGCTTGCATATGTTAATCATTTAAGAATAAAATTCAAATGGAATCATCTAGAAAGCAGCCCGCAAAATCCTTGAAAATTGCATAAAAATCAAACAAATGTTTTAAAGACATGTTATCATGGTATTGTAGGCCTCTGATGCTCTTATTTGCCAGCGGGTAAGCAATAAGAGTGTACATGCTTAAACCATTCAATGCGTTACCGAATTCGAGACTATCACCCGTGTACAGGAATTTTTTGCCATTAAACTTGATATATTGATTGCATTTAGGTTCTAATCAACAGAAAAAAATGTTTTGACTTAAAAGTGCATTTTTGTTGCGGGTTTTAGACCGTGACTCCATACAAAGTCAGAGTATGCAAACCCGCAACTGAACGTACTCCGTCCAACCCCTTTGACATGATTCAGATTTGTTGAGACACGAATTATTTAGAATTTTTGTATTCTAAACCATTTGAAAAACCTATTTTGACACAACTTTTCCTTCAATAATGTGTGAACGAGGAAAAATATTTCCATGTTCTAATATTTACAGTTGTTTTATCCAGATTTTTAATTTTTATAAAATTAATTTTAAAAAGAAACAAAACAAAATTTATAATACCGTGTGTTTACAACTGTAAAATTTTATAATTTCAATTTTTCACTCATTTGAATTGCTTGAAATTAAAAAAAAAGTTAAAAAGAATATAAATAAAATAAAATTTAACAAAAATACAAAAAGAAACTAGATTACACGATATTTGAAAAATGGCAAAAAGGAGGGAAAATTCAAAAGGTGTGGTTGAGATGTGAAGTTAGTGTTCGAGTGGATCGCAGTTACAATAGCTCAAGTGGTATAGCAGCGGTGTATCTAGCCGAAGGTCATGGGTTCGAATCCCGCTCGTGACACTGACTTTTTCATCTCAACTAAAAACCTTAATTAATTGGAAGATATTAATTGGTCAAGAGGACCACGAAAACTAGTGAATATATTTTATTATTTGAATGATTTTGTGAAATTCCAAAAACCATGTTGGAATGCATAGCCCCCCCCCCACTTGTTGCTGCATGCAATAAGTGTTTACGTGCAAATGGTCCTGGCTGTGGTGATTCTGGAAGAAATATGATTATTGTATAAATTATAATTTCAAAAAATTGAGATGCAGTTGACGCTTACTACTTCCAAAATGTCGAGACTACAACAAATCCAATTACACCATTTGAAAGAACGCTAAATTTGCTGTAAGATACTTCTGTTTGCAATAATCTGAATGATATAAAATGTTAGCCAGTATCAGTTGGAATATGTCAAAATTACAAAATTTAAAATTTTGGTGATGATTGCATGTTCTATGAGGTTACAAAAAAATACCTACAACTTGTCAAATTTGACAAAAACTTTTTCATCTAATATGCTTTACGTTGATATAGCCAGGTTTTTAAATAACGTTCTAGTAGAGTTGAAAAATAACAATTGAACAATCAATTAGAACTCGCTTTGTAAAATAAAATTATCATTATATTATATAATTACACATTATATTTATTACATTATATGATATAATAATATCTAAACAAACTTATAAGTTGGGAACTGGCTTATAGTATCATTTAATCCTGCATTGTTTAACAGGTGTTCTGAACACATTGAGGCAGATGTCACAAGAGGTTGGTCAGCCGCCGTCAAATGAAACCCTCAGAGATTATGTCATCCCTTACTTTCAAAAGGATATAATCGGAATGAAGGGTATTATCACTCTAAATCAAGCCGGAGTTTCAAAAGCCTCGTCAGCATCCGCATTCGTAGCATATCTACTATCAGAAAACCAAATAAAAGAAGCATGCAAACTTGGTAAAATAATTATTAACTTTTAATTTTTTTAAATGAATTATTTTAAAATGTATAATTTCAGTTTTACAGTATCAATCTAATTACAACGCTCATTTCTTGAGGAAATATCTCGTTTCCGCCTTTATAGCTACAAAGGACATCTCTTCATTTGTAACAATCGTCACAGCTATGGAGAGCAATGATGTAGACGATGTTGAATCAGGTGGCCGTGTTTTACTCGATACAGTTCACTATTTAGGAAGTGAAAGAAGTAAACTTCTCCCTGCCATTTTGTCTGTAAGTATTTTTGAAAAATCTAGTTTTCATGTTTGTCACTGTTAACAAAAACTTTCGTTTTCTTTGTAGAAATTTTTGGAAAATGGCATTTCAATTTCCAACGAAGTAGCTGAACTTATTCAGAACAAACTGAGCGGCGATGAATTGACTGAAGAAATATCCACATTGCTTACTAAATTGACATCGCCCGATCTTTCTTTAGCTGAACTTAGACGGCCAAATAGGAGTAGGCATTTAGAACACGTCCGTAATAGATTCCTTCCTTTCAGAAGACAGTTCCTTATTAAATATTCGTTTTAATAAATGTTCTTTTTTATTCAGGATGAAGAAGCATTACTCAATTTGATTAAAAATGTAGACGAAAGAGGCGAGAATACCTTGGGTTTAAAAAAGCAGCTTTTGATGTTGTACATCCAACATAAAAATATTGACAAAACATTAAAACTATGCCAACAGCTCACCATGGAAGGTTTTGAGTTTCATAGCAACCTCCTTGGGCATCTCTTCGACTTGTTTATCAATTTCAATAAATTGGACGAAGCGTTGAATTGTCTAAACAAACTCAAAAAACACCTTGGCTCGAATGTCGATCATTCAAAAATTATAAAAATGGCCTATTTGATGTACCAACAAAATAAATTTGATGGTATTATTTTCATATATTCTTAACACCTATGGTGTATTATTATAGGTTGATTTATTTTTTTGTGTCTAGATGCGCTTGAATTAATTAACAACTCGGTTCAAGAGGAGGTTAAAAATAATGCTAACTTTCTTTGTTCGTCTATCTGTTGGAAATTCCTTAACTCGTTGGCTGAAAGTGGAGATGTTGAGAAGTTGAAAACCATATTTGAAGCACTTGTAAAAGGAAATTTTATTTCTCCATCTAACGTCCTTCTTGGTCCACTTATTAAAGTCCATATCTTAAAGTACGTTCTCTATTTGACGATCAAATAATAAATTTCATGTTTAAATCAATTTAAATTCATAATGTTCTTTTTATTTATCACATTTTAATTATTTGTCTTTTGTTAAAGGGGTGATATGGAAAAGGCACTAGAAGCATTTGAAGAGTGTTGCCTTAAATATCGAGCAACGCCATGGAAAAATGAAATTGCGTGTAAATTGATTGAAAAAGAAGATTCTACAAATCTACAGCGTGTAACAGATCTTTCGACGCATATCCATGGGGAGGTGAACAGCCTCTATGACCTCGTGCTTTCCTTTGTCGAGTGTGGCCGTATCAGACAAGCCAGGAAAATACTCGAGGTACTTGTCTCATTATTTATATCGTCGAATGCGGGGATGATAAACAGGTGAATTTTTTGCATCATTGTTTTGTTAACGGGTAGTGCCCTGGGGTCAGGTTGGGTTTGGGGTGGGTTAGAATTACGGTTGGAAGAATACCCAGTTCACACTGGGATTGTTTGAGTTGATTCATCTCACGATTCAGAATTTATGCTGAATAGATGCAATGTTCGGACTCAGCCCAGACCTGCTATGCAATGAAAAACCATCTCTTCACCAAAATTCATGTTATTCAGTTCTAAAGCGGAACATGATTGACAAAATAAATAACAATCTTAAAAAAAAAAAAAATAAATAATAAAGAGGTGGGTAAAGCTGGGCGCACACTAGGTCAGTGGGGCAGCGCAACACAGCCTGGCACAGAATTGTGAACATCCACACACTATGTAGGAACTGCTCTCGGCCGCGTTGGTCGAATTTTTCCCCTCCATCTGACTAGTGTTGCGGTTTATTTTTGATTTTGCATTTCCAGGAGTCCCCACGTCACAATCGTTGGCTTCGTCTTTACAAATATGGCGTCTGAGGGCAGCCGAATACTCAACGCTTTCTGGTAGCGGGTTCCAGAAATCTGGCAACTTCCTCCGGCTCTGAGCCGTGCTGCCCTACCAGCCTAGTGTGCGCCCTGCCTAAGAAAACAATATCAAAATCACAAAAATAATAAAGATTCAAGGCCGAACCAAGAAAACTTGGTTGGTGAAACACCACTTCTTTTTTTAAATTTTTTTTGTGCTCACGCCAAAATAGCCCTTCAGGGTGTGCAATTTTTTTTCTTTGAATTTTGTGTCTGAAACATTACGGAACTGCACCGTTTTCAGCACTTTATTTTTTAAATCACGGTTTCTAAACTCACTGGAACTTTCATATCATAAACAATATATATATATATATGTCCTGCATTATACCACTTCAAATACAATTATAACTGAAAAAAAAAAAAAAAAAAAACTAATGATTATTAAAAGCTAACTGAAGAAACGAGGAGGCATGCGACCTCTTTCCTGCAGGATTCACGTCCACACTGGCCCAATGATGTGCCTCTCCTCTCCTAAGGTCTCCTCTTTTTATCTTTTGTGCCTCTCAATTCGGCCGGGACAAAGAAGATGTGAAAATACTAACTAGCAACACACCAATTGCAACAATGAGTCGGGGCACATGGACGCATCTCAGAAGCAGAGTCCCATATGGACTAGATCTTACGGTTGGATTTGTGTTTTTGAAAAGAAAAAAAAATACTTTTTGGAATTTCAATTTTCACCTGGACCTTTAGTGTGTAATTCAATGTCTAAAGTATCACCTGTTGCGGTACACATTTTCCGAATAATTTTCACAGTAATGTGTAGACTTACGTTGTAAGGGAAAGTTCTCGTTGCTGGTCAGGCTTTACTCATAAATAATATAAATTAAAATTTTCTATAAATTTCTTGGACATTTTTTATTTCTTTAGACCCCTGGTTTGAGACAAAGGACACAAAGGATCAATGCTGCTTGTGAGCGCTATACCAGTGAAGGGCGAATTAGCCATCTAGAAAGCTTAGTCGAAGTCACTAAAGACCTCAGTCATATCAACAGAGCAGAGATATACCAATACTTACTCAACTCCTACGGTACGAAAATAAACTTGTCAAAAAGGATCGAAATATCTTTAAAATGTATTTTGTCTGTAGTGAATGAAGATAACGTTGACAAGGCGGTCGGCTTGTGGACCCAGATGCAAGAAGAAGATGTCCAACCGACCAACAAATTTTTAAATATGCTTGCAAAGCTGATGGAAAAGCACAACAGAACTGTCCCTTTCCACGTTCCAGATTATGTTGAAATGGAGGAAGAAAACGCAGGTAAAATTGTAATCAAGATAATGTATAACAGACCAGGCTAATTTTGGGAGTGGTTAGTGCGTTTGACTCGTACTTGCTGCGATTCTGGTTCAAGTCATAGTTTTTAATTCCGGCCATTCTTTACCTATGACCCTTCTTTTATTGACATAGATATTTGCAGTTTTTATAAGTTTTGTAACAGACAGATAACGGGGTATGGAATTACACAGCTTTAATTTTGACCAGAGATGAACAGAATAAGTTCAGATCACTACTTAAGTTATCAGCTTTAGTACATAGTCTAGGAATGGGAGCATTTTTTAGGTAGTTCGTTTTACATAATGGTATAAAGAACAGAGGAGAAAATCTGGTCCTCTTATCTGGTATATTAAAGGATATCTTCTCCAACAATTCAGGACAACTAATCATATTCCTTAAAAGTTTTACAAGAAAAACAATATCAATTGATGATCTACAATCTTCTAATGAACTAATGTTCAGTAAATTTCTGAGAGTTTCATATGATATCCAACTAGAATTTAGACCAAGTTTGTAAGAACAGTATTTAAGAAATATATTTTGAACAGATTCAAGTCTATATATGTAATTGTGATAATAAGGTGATCACACTACTGAGTTAAACTCTAAGATTGGCCTTATCAGAGTAAAAAACTATTTTTAGGCAAAATATACTATTAAAATCCTGTGTATTTCTTTTCAAGAAACCAAGTAGTTTCAAACATGTATTTACAATAGATTCAACATGCAGGCTAAAAGAAAGAGAGAAATCAAAAATTACACCTAGGATCTTTGATATTGTTGTGCTATTAGTTCTACATCACAGATATATTTAAATTGTAATGGACTAGGTTTCTTATGATAACATTGCATTTATCAATATTTAGAGTCATATAATTTAGATCACACCATCTGACTAGATTAGTCACTATAGCTCAAGTGGTAGAGCAGCGGCGTATCTAGCCGAAGACCGTGGGTTCGATTCCCGCTCGTGCCATTGACTTTTTTTATCTCAACTAAAAACCTTAATTAATTGTAATGTATTAATTGGTCAAGCGGACCACGAAATTAGTGAATAAATGATAATGATCAGTTGAGTGAGATTGTTGGTATTTCATAATCTTCTTTTCAATGACCATAGCTTTTAAGCTTTTTTATGTCACATATCCACCCATAATTCAACGTTTTCCCGCGAAGCAAAGAAAATATGCAAGTGCGAAGTCTTTCTCAATGTTATCCAAAAATATTTATTATTCTTAATTAATATTATTTTTAAATAGGTGAAAATGCAAAAAATGCTATTTCTGAACCCCTGAGAGCATTTCGAACAGCTATTTATAACAAAGATGTCGATGAAGCAATGGAATTGTTGCAGTCAAAGTATGTCTTAATTATAATGAAATTGTATGCTAGTACAAAAGGATTTTTTTTAGGTTAATAATAACGGAATTATCACAGAATGACAAGTCAAGGCTGTTAAAGTTGATGATAGACAGCGGCAGAATTTCACTAGCAAGCAGATGTGTAATCGAATGGCTTAAACAGGGTGTGAAACCGAATACTGGGACATTAAGTCTTGTAATTAACAACCTTGCAAAAGTAGGGGATATCGAATCCTTCAATGCAATTGGGCAATATATTTCTAAGGTACATTTGTAATTTTTTTAATAACTTTTTTTTTTAAATTGATTATTTGTTTCAGGATGTTAAAAAGAGGATTTCATTTGTTAACCGTCAGACACATTGCATGGTTGAAGCTGGTCGTGGAGAAGAGATGCTTAATCAGCTCCTTAATGCAATAAGCTCGGCGAATACGGCAGAAGAGCTTGAAAACTGTGCAAACAATTTCCCACGTGGAGGAATCCACTCGGTTCTGCAAGTCATGCCAGAACTCCTTCCCAAATGTATATATTTGATTAATCTGAATTAACCCCTTTATAATAATTTTCTTATTATTTTTAGTCGAAGAAATAGAAAAGGTTTATAGAGACAAAGGAATTATGGGACCGACCAATTCACTGTGGATCTACTACATGATCAACGGGCAAAAAGAAAAGGCCGAAAAAGTTTGGGAAAATTTTAAGACTTCTGACCGCTTCATGTTCCAGCCCATATTGAGCGTATCCAGGCAACGACTCGATGTTTCATTGCTCGATGATTTAATTGAAAAAAGCAAGACAGTTTCTGCCGGCCCTTCAACTTTTGCTGTGATATACAGCTGCAAACTTGACATCATTCGTAAGTCAACTCCCCCCCCCCTGTTTTTGATTATTGTACAAAATATGTTTATATGTTAATGTTTACAGTGAAATTGAACAAAGAAGATGAGGGAAATAAGGTGCTATCTGAAGCACTTGAATTTTGCCCTATTGAAAAAATTAATAGGAATGTGCTTTTAAAATTGAAGAACATGCTGGAAATTAACGGGAAAGAATTTAAATTTGTAATCCCAGAAAAAGTATGTTTCAATTTTTTTTTCTAAATAAGTTTACTCAAAAATGCTTTAATTAATTTATTACTTTTCAGAGTTTAGATGCAACTAGAAATTCTAGCTCATCGAGCGATAGTGACAGCGAAAGCCCAGAATTTGCTGCTAAATTGTATTGATAGTTCCAAAATAATTCGTATTTTCTACATGTTTAGCTAGTCGTTTTATATTAAACTATGTAATTTTTCCAAGCACTTGTTGCTAATTTTTAAAAAATAATGTTTCTGTGTAAATAAAGTTGTTTAATAATAATACCAATAATTTTTTTCATTTTTTCGAAATGCGATAAGTTGAAAGTGGGTTATGAATCTGCAGATTGACCTTCTCTGATTGTCATGAATAGCTTATTCTTGCTCCAACCGACTAATAATTAAATAACTAATCAGCTATAAAAAAAATAAAACCATTAATACATAAGCATCCCCAACCAAAACCACAAATACACTGACAGGCAAAAAATTCTGCCCAATTGTACCATAACTTTATTTGTATATATTTAAATATATTATTCAAAGTTTCACGTTTTTAATGTTTAATAATTGAATCTTTGTCTAAAAGTTTAAAAAATGTAAATTGCTAAGGAAAATGAAAAAAAGTGTCTCCACTGACACGCTCCGCTGTTCCCTAAATATGAACGTTCCTATATGTTTTGTATGTAATGATTTTTTTTTTTGTGTCTGCCACGCTAAGTGCTGGACACGCTCTTGTGCTGGTAGATATGAACTGACCTTAACATGTCGTTGTGGACTGTTTCTGTTTATCTTCTAATTAAGCCGACGTTTCATAAACTTTTTTTACAGATTTTTTTTATGCTTCCCTCTAAACCAGTATAATATTTTAAATATTTTGTGTGATAAATGTGATTTTACATTTAAAAAAATCCTTCAAATATGTGATATTCATCAAATATGCAAAAATATGCTCTTTAAATTTAACTTTCCTAGATACAAGATTCAGACAGATAATAGATCCGATTAAAGACGTACGTGGTAGCAAACAAAATATGCAACTGCATAAAAATCCAGCCTCTAGTTGGAACAATAAAAAAAAATTCAATTAATTAAGGTTTTAAGTTGAGATAAAAAGGTCAGTGTCACAAGCGGGATTTGAACCCAAAACCATGCCCTCCTTTTTGCCATTTTTCAAATGTTTAATTGGATTGGATTCTCGACGACAAATGAAATGACCACGGAGTGCTTTAGTGAAGTATACTTCATTTTAAATCATTAAATTCACTAAGGAAGGAAAACTCAAAAGGTGGGGTTGAGATGGGAAATTGGCCAGAGTGGATCAAGGTCACGATAGGTCAAGTGATAGAGCAGCGGCTATCTAGCCGAAGATCGTGGGTTCGAATCCCGCTCGTGCCATTGACTTTTTATCTCAACTAAAAACCTTAATTAATTGTATTAAAAACAAGATTGAACCAAAGTGATATCCTTGGGGACACCAGATTTTGTTCTGGACACATGGCTCTGGAAAGTTTACCTCTAAAATTTACGTTAAACGTTATTCATAGGAGATTCTAGAGATAGGATCTAATCCAGGCGAAGAAACTGCCACCAAACCCAAACTGCAATCCATGGTCAACCATATCGAAATTTTTAGTAAAACCCCTGTAACTTGTGTCAACTTCATTACCAATTCATGGAATTATAACAACTTTTAAAATTATTTCTTACAAATAATTTATCTTTTTTATGTAAGGATTTTAGTTGAGATAAAAAAGTCAGTGTCACGAGCGGGATTCGAATCCACGATCTTCGGCTAGATACGCCGCTACTCTACCACTTGAGCTATCGTGACTTCGATCCTTTAATTCATTAAATTCATTACTTTTCGTGGTCCGCTTGACCAATTAATAACATTCAATTAATTAAGGTTTTAAGTTGATAAAAGAGTGAGTTATTTTAGCGATCGGCTGGAAATATTAACACCAGTCCCTAAAGGTGAAGCTTCAATTAAATTAAAATATTCTCCAATCAACATTGGAAAGTTCAGGTGAAATGTTTTAATAAAATTAAATGTTAAAATATACTATTAACGCAAACAATTATTTTCAGGTTAAGACTGCAAGTAAGGATTGCTTTTGAATTGCTGAAAGTTTACAGGTTCTCTGATAGATATAGACCAGGTTAAAAGCATATTTTCTGGGACGAGTATATATTTTTTTGGTTTCACCGTGTTTATCTCTTCAATCCATGTAATTTTTTTATTTATTTTTTATTTTTTTAAACAATACCATTGACGATCTTATTACATTGTTTAGTTCCTTCTTGAATTCTTGGCTATGAAAAGCGATGTCAATTTTTGGAACTCTAAAAAAAATTTCGTAGGCCTCTCGGTGAAAACA
Organism: Cimex lectularius; assembly: GCF_000648675.2. Classification (NCBI taxonomy): domain Eukaryota; kingdom Metazoa; phylum Arthropoda; class Insecta; order Hemiptera; family Cimicidae; genus Cimex; species Cimex lectularius. The sequence goes on along the minus strand of NW_019394148.1, from coordinate 146,264 downwards.
GTGTGTTGGAGAGCCTTCAGCCAAATAGCCATCTTTTTGTATTTGATCGATGAAGAAACTTCTTTGATTGTTATAATACCAATGGGATTTAGCACTCTAATTGAGGTGAGATATCTTTAATTAATCCATTAGTTGAGCTTTATTAAAAACTAATTATTTAATTCAAAAATTTAAATGTCCTTTAATAGAAGGTTAACACAGGAGATTCCTGGGGGACCACGGTAGTGGAGTGCTTAGGACGTCTGACTTGTATTTGTCATGTTCGGTTCTGGGTTTGAATCCTGGCATAGCTTATCACTTTTAAATTGATTAACTTTTGGGACTGAGGTGGACGAGTGGCTAGTGATGTCGAGTGGTGTCACGAGCGAGATTCGAACCCATGACCTTCGGCTTGATACACCGCTACTCTTGAGCTATCGTGACTTCGATACCCTCGGTCACTTCAAAAAGTGGGGTTGAGAAGGGAAGTGCCCAAGGGGATCAAGGTCACGATAGCTCAAGTGGTAGAGTAGCGGCGTATCAAGCCGAAGGTCGTGGGTTTGAATCCCACTCGTGACAGTGACTTTTATCACAACTTAAAACCTTAATTAATTGAATGTTATTAATTGGTCAAGTGGACCACAAAAAATAGTGAATTTAATGAATTAAAATGAAGTACACTTCACTAAAGCTCTCCGTGGCCATTTCATTTGTCGCCGAGAAGCAAATAGATTACAGGACATTTGAAAAATGGCAAAAATGAGGGAAAATTCAAAAGATGGGGTTGAGATGGGAAGTTAGTGCCCGATCGGATCGAAGTCACGATAGCTCAAGTGGTAGAGTAGCGGCGTATCAAGCCGAAGGTCGTGGGTTCAAATCCCGCTTGTGACACTGACTTTTTTTATCTCAACTTAAAACCTTAATTAATTGAATTTTATTGATTGGTCAAGCGGACCATGAAAAATAGTAAATAAAGAAAATGTTTTTCTAAATCTACATCACCAGACCGTATCTCATGATCTCTAAATACTACGCATATAAATATAATACTTAAGTCAATGTGCTAAGATTTGGGTTGGGTAACAACTACATAAAATATAGTTCACAAATAGACTAAATTAACAATAAAAAGTTTACTATCCGTGTATAATATTTAATAAATAAAAAAAAGTGTATAAATATTTATCACATCACTGATATAACGTACGAGCTAGTTTTCTTTCTGGTAGTTGTTTAAATAGGATTTAAGCATTGTTACTTGAGTTGATCATCGATATAGAAGCCGTCAATGTATGAGAGTCGAGGCAGTACATTGAAAATAGCGACATAATGGCTGTTTAGTCGGCAAAGAGGATTTCCGATGAATGTCAGCTCTTTTAGCTTTGGCACATGCTGTAGATTATCCAAGGTTTCTTGGTCCTAAAACCATATTAATTATGAATGATATTACCGAGGGATTATGTCTTTTATTAGCTTACTTGTATTCGATTAAAACCGATGAAGAGTCTTTTGAGGTTCTTTAAACTTCTCAAGAAGCTCAAATCTTTAATTTGGTTCGACTCGAGATATAAATCTCTCAGGTTGAAAAAAGATAAGAAATCATTCACCGATATTTCTGTCAATTTGTTTCTATCTAATACTAAATTTACAAGCGTGGTATTGTCTCTCAGACCTGAAAGTAATTTTTTAAATATTTGATTGAAAAAAATAATCGAGTTTGTTTACCGTCTAAAGAAGTGATTTGATTGTCTTGAAGGAATAAAGTCGTAAGTTTAGGGCAACGGTTAAGCTCTAAAGGGTTAAGGTCTGTTATATTGTTGAAGTTGAGATAGAGCACTTCGAGCTGATCGAAATCCTCAGCGCTATCGCCATATCTGCTTATTTGATTGAATGAAAGGCAGACTGTTTTTAAGCTTTTGAGATGGGAGAGCGGACTCAATGTCGATAAGGCATTACGCTCTAGGTTCAGACTTGTCAGGTTCATAGTAGCTAAACTGCTTACGGAAATCTGAAGAAAAACTGTTAAGCTTTGCCTTTGAAGTAAGCAAGACCATAATACCTGTCTCAGGCCAACTTTCTTAATCGTCAATTCAGTCATGTGCATCAGCTCTTGCGGTTTATAAAGTTTGTGCAGATAATCTTTGTCGAGGAGGCCACTCAGTGTATTTGTAGCAGCAGTAATGTCTTGCTCGCAAATAGCCACACCATTGACATACTTAAAAAAAAAAAAAAAGTTTCTTGGAGTATATTTTGTTTTAGAATATATTGAAAAAATACCTCAATTTTTGGGCCGTGAAATATCAAAAATTTTCTCAGCATTGATGGGTCGTTTATGTTGTTGTCGCACAAATCGACAATGCGCAACATTTTCCAAGTTTTTGTAAACTCCATGACTTCCCACTTTCTTATATCATTTGACGAGGCATAAAGCTCTTCTATCGTAAGAAATGATTCAATGCCGTAGAAAGATTTTATATTATTCTTTGAAACATTCAAGACCTTATAAAATAAAATAAAAATATTATATTATAGTTATTTAATAGTTTTAAGAATTAAAACCTTAAGTTGTGGTAAATCGATGCCCTTGAATCCTTCAAGAGTTGTGATGTAGTTGCCCATTAGATTCAACTTCACAAGGTATCGCAGTCCTGCGAATGAATCGCCGACTTTCTGCAAGAGGTTGAACGAAACGTCCACTTCTTTCAGTTTATGCATCATACTTAGAAATTTCAAATTTGTCAACTGGTTGTTCTTGATTGTAAGCCAGCGTATGCTCCCTTTGGGCGAATCGATCTGGAAGTCGTGGAAACACTTGTACTTTTCAATATAGACGCAGGTCAACTCCCTCTGCTCGTTGATCGCGATATGGGACGTGGTACGGAAGTCAGAGTGCTTGAGGCAAAGCGGCCCGCTCCAAGACAGCTTGATCGGCTGTTTTATCCTGTTCATCGTCGATTCGGACAGATAGGCCATCGGGAGGTCCTTCATGCTCAGTTTATAACAGCTCATTATGTTCTCACTTCCAAGCCATTCATTATTAAACTTTCGCAGTGTGGGAAAGAACTTATAAACGAAATATTGGATGTGCTTTTGATCATAAACGTCCTTGAATGCGTTGTAGCTCATGTTAAGACTCGTGAGGTTTGGACATGCCTTGTTAAGATTCTGCAGGGCCACTAATAATAACGAAAGTCGGTTCCACTGTAAGTCAAGCTCTTCTAAGCGATGCATTTCCTTAAAAAAGAAAAAAAAATCATCACAGAACAACTTCATGCTTAAATTAAAAATATTTGTCTTCCAGTCGTCGGTTTAACAAAAATTACCATCAGGTTGTTGACAGATGTAATTTCATTGAAGGAAGCATGCAATCCCTCTAGGTTTGGAAAAATTCTGAACACTTCTTGCAGACTGGTTAGTTTATTGTAAGTTATATCCAGCCGTTTTATGCTATGGATTGGTGTCACCGGACCTACGAAACCCAATATTCTTATATTTGTCTGACTTACACGATAAGATAATTGTACCGAAGGACGAAAGACGACACTTGGACAGTGTGAGTGAAATCAGACCATGCCAGGAGACAGTTTCGAACTTTGTGCTTTCCATCACGCTCGAGAAGGTGGGCGAGTTCTCGTAGATGGCCCCCGAAGGGATGTCAAGTCTGCTGCTGTCCTTTTCAAAATCCTGTTAGAAACAATTTATAAAAAGACCAAACGCAATGTCGTCATTGACAACTTCCACTCACAAATTTGATTTTGTACTCGTAATGGTAATGCGTGACAAAAATTGGAAAACTGTTCTCCCATAAGTTTGTCTTGTACAGTTTGCATATCGTGCAAGGCTCTCTCTGTTCCACTTTGTCCGACACGTGTGACACACCAAGTTCCTCTTGCGAACAACTAAATAAAATTTTTATCAATAATTTTAATTATATATTTAAATGTTTATATCTTACCATTCAAGTGCTGCAGGTGTAAGCACGTAAGCAAAGATTAAAACTCTATGACCTTGCTTCTTCTCATTGGTTAAGAGTATGTTCTTGTAAATTCCATTTGCCGTAAGCCATTCTTTGTCTGCTATTCCGATGCTATTTGTGATCGTACAGTGCTTTTGAGATCCCTTTAAAATCAAGGAGTAAAGCAAATTATAAACTCAGAAAGCAGTTTGGTCCTTTACCGCTTTAGGAGCCAGGTAATTCTGAATGAACTCAAATGGCCATTCTTCCAGGTCGACAACAGCGACAGGCGAGTTGAGAATGAGGAAGCGATCTTCCAAGGATGCGTTTTGCTCAATTTCAAATATACTCTGGAGCCTGTCGTACGAGTTGTGGTTTGTATGTGCGATATGTATCACCTTGTCCACTTTTACGCTTTCCAAATTAATTTGCCTATAGAAATATATAAACATAATAAATACACAAGACAATAAAAAATTTAAATTTCACCTACCGTTTAAGTGATGGGCAAAGGTAAGTTTCAAGACATTCTTCAAGTATACTTAAAAGTTTAGAATCTTCGCTGTGCTCGATGAAATGGACATTTCCAAAATGTTGAAGCTCAAGTTCTAGGAGATTCAATTTTATCTAGTTGAACAATTTAGAAATTAGCAAAAGCTTGCTCAATATGTCCCACTAATTGAAGGGTTCAGTTCCTCGGAATGCCACCCGATTTGAGAATTGTGTTTGAATATGGCAGAAAATATTTGGGACCCCTGTTCTGATTCTTGTTGGAAACGGGGTTGTTCTATTGTATACAGTAATAATAGTTGTGTATACCTAGTTTGTATTGAGAGTGAATGTATTTATTAGCGTGAATGTGAGAGGGTCAATGGCGGAATATCGAGTACACCATTGTTCTTCAATTAGGTTAGTATAATATGTGTAAATGATGATGGAGGAATATTGAGTAAATAATTTGGAACTGCATCTTTTAAATTGACAACACCCCCTCCCTTCGGAGACCAACCGTGGCTGGATGGATAAGACCGAGGGGAATAGGTTCAATTTGGCACAATGTTTGTGTGCTGGACTGTGTGGAGTCTATATAAATCCAAAATCTAATTTAGAAAATAAAATATTTCGTTAATAGCTACAAAAAGATTCTTAATTCACCTCAAGGTTTTTGTCCAGAGCTTCGTTACACCGACCGTGATTACATTCCCAGTTGAAAGCTGCGCTGTCAAGCAACTGACGGAGTTTTTTACATTCCTCTTTTAACTTCCAGTCTTTTTCTTTCTCAGCCTTAAATAAAACTAACACTAAGTTTATGTTTAATCAATTTTAAAACCTATGGACTAATATCAAATTGTACTTTTACAGCAGTAAGTGCATTGATGTAGTGTCTTTTTTTTAAGGCTCTCATGTCGTTGAAACTCTTTAAAATCTCCTGGTTCTTCTCGTTGAAATATTTATTCCAGGCCATTGAGCAGGCCATATTGTAATACCGCATCTTTCTATTGTAGTACATCTAAAATACCCATTTAAAACAAATAAATTTTGAATAAAGGAACATCTTTAATATAATTTACTTTAGCAGATTCTCTTTCTTCTTCTTCAATCTTAAAATAATCCAAACTTTTCAACTGTGGCATTTTTCTCACAATATAGGATCTATAATTAATCAGTGATGTGACAGGTGTTGCTTCGTACATTTGGTCTGCAAAAATAAGGCTCTGCAGTTTTGTCAGAGGAATTAATATATCAATGTCCTAAAAATGAAAAATATAAGTTTAATATCTTCCATTGTTTCGTAATAACTCATAAAGGGGTTTACATTCAATCTCCTAATGTTGTTTCCGGCGAGATTGAGTGTCTCTAACTTATGGCATCTGCGCAAGCTATCGATGTGTGAAATGTTGTTGTCCGCAAGATTCAATTCTCTCAATTCTTTGGGTATGTTTTCCTAAATCGGATTTCCATTTTAAAATCAGAAATTACAAAAACAAAATGTCAAATTCATACGGCGATGCTGTCGAGTGAATTTCCAGAGATCCAAAGCGTGTTAAGTCTTTTCAATGGCTTCAATTCAGGAAATTTCGTCAGCTGGTTCGAGTAGAGGTATAGCTTTTTCAGATGTGTGCACGTACTTACTTGTGTTGCATCCTGACAATAAAAAACCCATAATATATTATAAAGTATATCAATTAATATTTTTGGAAAATATTCTTTTTCAACATTAAAACTTTTTTTGCTTATTGACATCTGAGGGCAGTCAGGATCCACAGTACTGATGGAGCAATAATGCCTCCCACTGCTTAACTGGAATTCTTCTTGCATTATCCAGGGAGAGACAAGAGCCAAAATTAACAGGCTAATACAGGACTCACATAAAACAGAGCAATTAATACAGTGAAGGAACCTTCATTTATAGACGGTTCGAGGGTCACTGAGGGGGTCGGCAGCGCAGAATGCTGGGAAAAATACGCTAAAACAATTCCTCTCCCAAAGGCTGCAAGTATCTTTACCGCAGAGTTGACCGTCATATCATCCGTGCTGAGTGAAACAACACATTGGGTGCAACCAATATGTCATATGCACCGACTCACTCAGTGCGGTCTTAGCCATCCGTAATATCTTCTCCATGGACCCACTAATCCAGGCAATACAAGTGAAAATCAGGGAAATACACGAACAAAGAAAAGAGGTAGTTATTGCCTGGATACCGGGTCATATAGGCCTAGAAGGTAATGAAAATGCCGATCAAGCTTCCAAATGAGCAGCGATAATGCCACTTAACCCAGAAACTCCCACGAGCCCACCGGATGTCAAAAAATATTTGAAGAATCTTTGTTGGAAAGATTGGCAAAACTGCTGGGACAAAATGACCGACAAATTAAAAGCCAAACAAACTAAATACACTAAAACAGTCAGTCAAACCGTGGGAGCATAACAGAGAGAATAATTAATTAAGGTTTTTAGTTGAGATAAAAAAGTCAATGGCACAAGCGGGATTCGAACCCACGATCTTCGGCCGCTGCTCTAGTGGGTTGAGATGAGAAGTTGGTGTCCGAGTGGATCGAGGTCACGATAGCTCAAGTGGTAGAGCAGCGCCGTATCTAGCCGAAGATCGTGGGTTCGAATCCCGCTTGTGCCATTGACTTTTTTATCTCAACTAAAAACCTTAATTAATTGTAATATATTAATTGGTCAAGTGGACCAATTGGCGCCACACAGAACAAAGTGTGGCCTTTCCTCGAGTTTGAAAGAGGTTTTACAACGCAGCAATGACAATAGTAAGAAAGTAATCGAATATCTGAAGCAAATAAATGCATATGGTCGCCTTTAATGCTTCCCCACACATGGTTTCGTTTTGCCTTCCTGAAGTGAGTGTATTTATTGGCGAGAATGTGTGAGTGTAGGGTGGGTAGTGGTCGGAATATCGAGTTCACCACAGATCCACCAAACTAGGATAGATATCTCTTTGTGTTTTGGGTAGAGTGAATGTATTTATTGGCGTGAAAGTGAGTGTGTATGGGTGGGTTGTGCAGGAATATCGAGTACTCCACAGACCCACCAATTTAGGTTAGTATTAGGCTATAATATCTTTTAGAGCGAATGGGCGGAGGCACTGTTGTAATATTAAATCCGCCAATGGCTCCGCATTTTTTTAATTTGTAAATACAGAATGATTGGTTACTGTTTGAGTGAATGTATTTATTAGTGCGATGGTAGTGTATGCTTGGGTGGGTCTATGGAGGAATATCAAGTACCCCATAAACCCACCAACTTAGGTTAATATTTTAGATTAATTGTAATTTTAATTGTACATAATATATGGATGTATTTATTAGCATGAATGAGGGCGGGTGTTCAGAGGAATATCGAGTACTCTGAAACCCGCATATAGGCTAGGCTAGGATTGAATGTTAGTTAATGAGATAGTTTCAGAGCCTTTTTACCACATGTGGGAGGGCTAAAAATGTAGAAATAACGTCCCAGAACACAACCAGAAAGATTACCAGACTTCCTACAGAAAAGCTAACTTAAAAAAAATATAAATAAATAAAATATATAAATAAATAAAAATAAAAATAAATAAATTTTTAAAACATGAGGTACCAGACAGCTTACTAAATGCTCGGCCCACATACCCCCTCTCCTTTGCGGCAATAAATGGCAAATCCTGCCGAAAGAAAAGGCTGAGACATTTTCACAATGCCTAGCTGACCACTTTAAGCCAAACCAAACCACNACTCCTGCCCACAACAGCTCCAGAGGGGAATTGACAACATCCTCGATGCCTTCGAACATAAAAAAGTCACGCTGGGGTTATTTCTTGATACAGAGAAAGCTTTTGACAGAGTATGGCATATAGGACTATTAGCAAAAATAAAAGACAGCCTACCGGAAACCTTCAACTTATCCTTTCCTACCTGTTGGAAAGAACTTTCTGTGTCAAAGTGCAGGACGGCATTTCTGAACCAAAGCCTATATTTTCTGGTGTCCCACAAGGCAGCATTGTGGGGCCTCTCCTCTATTTGGTGAGCGTGAGTGATCTCTCATCCCAAATCCCAGGAACAGTCAAGACAGCACTTTTGATGATGTGGCTATATTGAGCACAGGGGAAACCAGCGCAGAGGTACAACAGAACCTGCAACAAGTCACTGACCAAGTCTCTGAATGGGCGGACAAGTGGAAAGTCAAGCTAAACCCAGATAAATCAAAATTAGTCCAGTTCACTTATCTGAAAAAAGCCAATGAATAACAACTGGTACTAAATAATAAGAATATCAGTGAATCGACACACACAAAATATCTGGGTGTTACTCTTGACCGGAGGCTGACTGGCATCAACACATGATGTGCTAAAGAGATCACGATGCAGACTAATTGACCTCAAACCACTACTTAAGAGCCCAACTATCAGTCTGAGCAACAAAAGACTAATATGTCCCTCATTCGACCCATATGGCTATATGGCTCTGGTGTTTGGGCCTCAGCGTCGAACAGCCAAATTAAGAGAATCCAGTCGTTTCAAAACAGGGCCTTACGGATTTTAACTGGAGCCCCCTGGTATGTGCGAAATACCACACTGCACCGAGACCTGGACATTCCTCTAGCGGACCATGCACTGAGAGACAGCTACCGGAAGATGTTTAGCAAATTCCAGTCCCACTCAAACACAGAAATCCAAGGAATACCGGACCACTGCACGTCCACACCGCAGACTCAAGTGCAAGGGACACACTGATATGATAACTAACTATAATTAACTGTGATAAACTGTGATAAACTGTGATTCAATTAGATTAAATCATGTATAAATAATTAATAGGGGGAGCTGCTGATCTTACAGATCCAAGAACTGTTTGATGCTGTTAAACATTATGCCACAACTATAAGGTACTATGTACAAAAGTTAAATAAAGATATATATTAAAAAAAAAAAAACCGAGAAGAACTTCAGACAAGGTTCTAGGACCTATCGATGGAATGATCCCAAAATTCAGATTCAATAAAAAATGCCAAAGAATGAAGACCAGACTGGGATCCAGTGTACAGATGTCTAAGACTGAGTATAAGTCACGAGCTGGTATCTATAAAAATTAACCAAGGACTTATATTTATACAGGCTTTGAGAAATATACTGCTGTGTTTTAAGCATGGTATTGAGATCTCTTCCAAGGAGATCAAAAGTCTCGGTAGTACTAGCAAAAGAATAGCATTCTTTTTGTAGCCAGGCAAGACTAATCATCGGTAGTTCAGAGCTGTTTGGAATTATATCCAGGACCTGTTAGATATTGAAGACAGCAAAAAAATTACCTCTATTTGAGTACCAAGGCAGAGGGGCAATTTGAAATTACAACTGCCCTGCAATAGCTAGGAAAAAATTACAGTACCTAGGATAGACTGAGCTAATGTCCTAGATAATATCCTAAGAAAAATTCCGTACTTCATTAAATAAAAGAAAATGTTTAAGGAAATTCATAAGCAGAGATCGACCACGATAGATGAAAGCTAAAGGGGTCAAACCCTACGACCCCAAATGAAGTTAAAACAAATTTGAAACTACTTTCAATTGTTTTAGTTTTTTATTTGTGCGTTCTGATCCCTCATGAAGCGTCCTATTGTTATACGAACACTTTATAAGGCAAAAGAGGTCACTTTGTGAGGTTTCAAAACATATAAATTAAAAACTAAACCAGTAGAGAGTATTTTCAGATAAAAGTATACAAATATCTTCTATCATTTGTCGAAATATTTTAGTTTTTGAGTTTTAAATTGTATGAAATTATGCTTAAATGTTCCATATATTTAAGAAAAGCATTCCTAGATGCAGTGTATATTATAATAAGAAATAAAGTAGATAATATAATTTAAAAAAAATTTATCGCTGTTATACAATGAATATTAAGAGTAGTAGAAGTTGAAATAAAAACTTTTTCCCTATCAAAATATTAAACAGATTGATCATGTGTGTTTTTAAAATTAATATTATTTTCCAGGCTTGTAAAAAAGAAATGTTCAAAATTTCAAGATGCGTTTGAAAATTTTTAAATGACCGAGCAGGAACAGAGACTGAGGGCTTGATGGTAGGTATATACTTGAATCAAGTGTAATGTAAATTTTTATTTAAATTCGTCAATACTGCCAGTTACAGCTTACCTTGAGGGAAGATTCAACCACCCAAAGCTCTGATAGGTTGGTCAGCGTTTCGATTCCATCCAAGTTCGTGATTGGCTGACCGACAATGATGAGCGTCCTCACATTTAGGTTGGTTATTCGGCTCATTGAGATCAGCGTCCGCCCAAGGCTGTAGAAGTAGTATTCCTGGGACGCTGCCCCGCCCTCCTCATCGGAATTCTCGTTCATATTACCTTTTTTTTTCTTTTTACTAACTACCCTGTGATTTTCTAACGACTTAGGTGAAGGAAATTGGTATTTTTTGGGGGAGAAAACAGATCACATGGAATTTTGAGAAACAAACAAATGAAAAATAAAAATTTTGTTAAAACAAGGTTTCTGTTTTATTATTTTTATTTCCATCATAATTTTTTTTTTAATTTAAAAAGTTAATATACAAGAGAAGTATTAAAAATCTTTCAAAGACAAAAAAATAAAAATTAGTACACATTAAAATGCATTAATTAATCATGTTCTCCCTTTCTTTAAAGGCTTTAACCTTTATCCTTGTATTAGGAATAAGGAAAAATAATTATTTAAATAATAAATTATTTAAATAATAAATTATTTAAATAATAAATTATTTGCATCTTGAAACAAAAATTTTCTAATAGGGCAAGGAAAACGATATTTTTTAAGGGCAAACCGCATGGAAATTTGTATGAAAACAGATGGAACATAAACTGTTTACATAAAAGACTCACATATGCAAAAAATCAAAGCCATAACATAAATATTTTGGTGTCAAGAGCAAAGAAGTTTCCGATTGAATCAGGAGTATTACAAGGTGTTTTATGAAGTATACTTTTGTTTTCAATTTATATAAAAAAAGGGTATTACTTCTTCAGTCGTTATGATTGTAATTTATTTGAATAAACATTGTATTATATTTCTAGGATTAAGCAATGTAAATAATGTTATAACAACATGTATCGTGTATATGAATGCAGTTTTTTTGATAAAATATATGAGCAAAAATCCTGTCATACAAGAAATGGATTAACATCCTACATGTTGCGTGTCACAGTCAAGGGGAAAAACCACTTTAAAATAGCTTTTACATATTTTTTCAAATTAAAATCCATGTGTTGTGTCAGGATTTGAACCCAGAACTACTGGCATGGCAAATATGCCAACCATTCTGCCAGAGGTGTCAACTTATTTGTGTTTGCTGTTGTCTGTATTTGAGAGAGTATATTTGTTTGTATTTTATATGTTGGTTTGGATTTGGTAGTTTGTTTCAATTTCATTTTGGATGTTTGTGTGTGAGTGGGTTAGTCTGTATGCAGTGGTATTTGTTATCTATTAGAGCAATTTATGTGTCAGTGTTTCTGTGAATAATTAACTTCATCAACTTTTTCCTCTGCACGGAAGAAAGTTGCTTTACCTTCATTATCTAAAGCTCTAGAAATCATATCTAAATAAAATAATTTTCTTGATACTCATTCACTGCTTTCATCATTTCAATATGATTTTCATCAACATAGCTGTGAATCGGCCTTACTAAAAATTAGTGAAGCCGTACAAGGAGGCTTAGATATTCACAAATGTACTTAGTGCTGCATGACTTTTCCATTGCTTTCAGGCATTTATACAGGCATTGTATAAATTTATTTTTTTAATCTAAAATTTTCTAGCATTGTATAAATTGATTTTTTTAATCCAAAATTTTCTAGCATTGTATAAATTCATTTTTTAATCTAAAATTTTCTAGCATTGTATAATTTCATTTTTTAATCTAAAATTTTCTAGCATGGTATAAATTCATTTTTTAATCNGTATAATTTTTTTTTAATCTAAAATTTTCTAGCATTGTATAAATTCATTTTTTTAAATCTAAAATTTTCTAGCATTGTACAATTTTTTTTAAATCTAAAATTTTCTAGCATTGTATAATTTTTTTTTAAATCTAAAATTTTCTAGCATTATATAATTTTTTTTTTAAATCTAAAATTTCTAGCAGTATATAATTTTTTTTAAATCTAAAATTTTCAAGCATTGTATAAATTCATTTTATTTATTTTTTATTTTTAATCTAAAATTTCTAGCATTGTATAAATTCATTTTTTCACATCCTACATGTATTTGTAAAATTTAAACAACGTTTATAAATCCCAGGCCCTGAGGATGATTTCAATAAACATTGAAATGCTGGCACAATAAAGAAAATGTTTTTCTAAAACCTACGTCACACCAGACCGCATTCCATGATCTCTGAATATCAAATAAAAAAGTTATCCTAAATAAAGAATGAAAACATCTATTTCAGTGTTAACTATTAAGTTTATTTAATATTAGTTATGGCTTACTTTAATGAAAATATAAAACACATGGAATTAAAACTTACTTTATTTACACATATACAATATTTACAACAAACAATAAAAAAGAACGAAATAAAACAACTATTTTATCATTTACGCTTAAAATACAGTAGAATACAACTTTTTAATAAATAAAACGAAAAAACCTATTAAAATTTTAACTTTATTAATATACAATAACAGAATATGAGAACACAAATGGCGATAATAAATTTTCTGAGCAAGACAGAATTTGTGCCTTTAATGCTATGTACTAGTTCATTGTTCAACTCAAAGACCCTTTTACTCTCCGAGATAATGGCGTCTTTTGTTTCGTTGTCAAAGTACTCAGCAAGGGAATTGATCTTGTTTATAATTTCCTTCTTGAGGTTGAATATACTCAAATTTGAAAAATCCGTCACTGCAGCTCCTTCTTTTTCCTTGTTCGTTGCGTTGACTTTTTCAAGGAGGGAACGCTTCTTCATAAGTATCTGTCCCCCTGAGAGCAAGCCCATGTACAGGTGGTACACATAGGCGATGAGCAGATTTGGATTGTCGGCCTCAAGTTTGCGCAGATGGGCGAGGTAATTCCCGACACTCTCTCTTATCGTGTAGTTCCGACGCCAGTTATCTCCTAGGTAGAAGTTGAGGTCGCTTTCGAATGCTTCCGTCCTTCTCATCCCGTCGATAAACATCTCGCCGAGCGGTTCGCCACAGTGTCGTTCCATCGCTTCTTCCAAATATCGAAAAATTTCATAGAAGACGAGCAGTCCCTCCGCCCAGATGTCATTGTCTGACATGGCTGCAATATTTATTTATAATATTATCTTGAGTTCAGACAAAATATTGTTCTACAAATTTTTGTAAGGTAATTCACAAGGAAGCTTCGCACCCCTCAATATAATGAAATAAATAAATTCTACTATATTAAATATTGCTTTTTTCACCATCAAACTACTAGGTTTAGTGTGAAGAAATCTACTTCTTTTTTTCTTTCTTTAAATATGATTTCAACCCTTAACCTCATCACACCCAATAAGATTTTTCTTATTGAAATAAAAATTAATTGGATAGAGCGCCTAAACTGCCTAATGTCTATGGAAAAGCAAAAATTACATTAAAGTTGGTTCCTGGATATGAAGGCATAGAAGGAAATGAACAGGCTGTCCAATAGCCAAAAATGGTACAACCCTCTCACCCGCTGTGCTTAAGTTGGAACTGGAAAAATCGATCGAGAAAGAAAAATTTAAACAGTCCAAGTATGAGGAAAACTAAGATTTATAAATCTTTGAAAGCAGAAGGTGAAGGAATTTCTCTCTAAGCAGACAGGATCTAAGGAGAATTATAGGCATCTATAGCAGCCACTGTCCTTTTAACTATCATCATAAAGAAAATGGGCAAAGCTGAGACAGAAACATGTCAGCTCTGTCTTTGTGAATGTAAATGCCTGGTTATGATACAGCCCCTTTGGCAGGACATTTCTCATACGAAAGGAAGAGGCACGAGGAGGGACTAAGGAACAACTCCTGGACACTAAGGAAAGTGTGTGGTGATTAGTGACCGTTAATCGATATTTATTTAGAAATCGTGAGATGNCATCTCATGATTTCTAAATAAAAAACTAAGGAAAATGTTCAGTTTTATCAGGAATAACGCACTTTCCAAGGTATAAGCTAATAGGGCTATAACAATGGATCTGTTTAGGTCACAGGCAAGAACTATCCTCTGTATCAACCTCCCAAAAACCCTAAAAAAAAAAAAAAAACCTTAAGATTATTATATCTAAAAAAAGGGCTGATGATTGATAATCAATTAAAGCTAGTTCAATTTTGATTCTTCATCCGAAATCAAGCAGAACAATCGTTTGCATCCTAACAGCACCTCGCATAGTAAATTACACAAAAATAAATAGGAACTTGCAGCACCTTCGGGCATCATTGGCTCAAGAGGTCCCTCTTGACAATGGAAGAACTATCGCTCTCTTCTGAACAATGCTTGAGAAGGACGGATTTTTTTACAGCATTTTCTTTTTCTGGAACCTTGATCGGTTAGAGCAAAATTGTCCGATACAAAAATCCTTTTTTAAATTTTTTTTTTTTTTTAATTTATATTTTGGAGTTTATTTATATTTGTATTTTCTTTATTTATTTTTTTTTATAAAATAGTTTTGTAGGTTTTTCTTCAGTCAATTTGAGGCTTTTACCCTTTGGGTCAACATCTACGGTTTAATTATTCAGAAATCGTGAGTTGCAGTCTGGTGTGATGTAGGTTTCAGAAAAACATTTTCTTTATCGTGCCGTTTCGATCTTTATTGAGATCATCTTCAGGGCCTGGGATTTACAAACATTGTTTACATTTAACAAATACATGTAGAATGTGGAAAAAAGATCAAAGAAACCCAGGCCCTGAAGATGATCTCAATAAAGATTGAAACGTCGCAAGAAAATGTTTTTCTAAAACCTACATCACAACAGATCGCATCTCATGATTTCTGAATAATTATCGATTAACGGTCACTAATCACCACACACAACTACAGTTTAATTGAGTCTTTGATCGGATCACATTGACAGCCGGGAAACTGAAAAGGCACTGAGGATGCTGTGTCTAGTGTAGTGGGGTAAGTCCCTTTGTTGATGGACTCATCCCAGATAGAATTTTGGCTAGTTTTTAATTAAGATTTTGTTTTTGTTTGTGTATATTTAAAAAGCAGAAGAGAGTGTTAAAATAAATGTTAAAAATATATTCTATGGTTTATTATATTTTAGGACGTCATGAGAATAAGTTACAACTACTCTCTTATCGCTTAGAGAAAAGCAAGTGAATATAGAGATGTTATGTATTATTATTACTATTATTTATATTGTTATTATTTTTTACGAGGGTTCGGAACAGCAAAGGTTATATCAATACTTGGGGTGGCGGTATTTTTGAGAAAAAAAAGCCCATTTGTAAGTATGTCGGGTTCGAATGCAGAGCCACTGGATTCGAACCCGGGACCTTTACCTTACAGAGAAGAGCGCTCTGTCAACGCCTAAACCGTTGCCACCACTTATGTCCTCTATTATTATTATTACATGAGGAAACAAGCAATATATAAATATTCGTATACTGAACCAGCATAGAGTCACTTATTGGGTCCATCTTCACTTGTGGATTTGTTGAATTATTCAAACGTGTTTTGTCATTGCGCCATCTTCAGTGAGGAGCTACGTTTATTAAAAAATATAAAACTAACTAACAACAGTTCCTCACTGAAAATGGAGCCTCTGGAAATTTGACAAACCTGTGGATGAACATAGACCTTATGCTGGTTCATCATGAGTTCACCAGCTAGCATATGAACACCCATCAACTATAAATATTTTTGGAAAGCAAGGAATTATGATAAACGTAGGTTGGGGTAAAGACGATTGGAAAGAGGAAGCAGACTGCCTCACAAAGAAGTCATCCCCAAATCCTAGAAGTGGCTTGCAATTAAGTTTCCAAAATTAATTAGACAGGAAAATAAATATATAATAATAGAAAAATATGTACCGAATGCTAGCTTTGCGTTCACCAGTGAGTCAGAAATGGAGTGAATTTCTTTTGTTGCGTTTCTCAACTGTCGGTTGAAAGGGATGCCTGGTTCTTGTGACATTTTTAGCCCAAATGAAGTCACCAGATCCACAGACGAAGAGATGACAGATGTGTGCTGCCAATCTTTAATGACAATGTTATCACTTATCAGTATGTTGGAGGTTACCAGTAAGGCAGTAACTGCCATGCTTGCCCAATTGTCGTCGTGAGTTATGACGTCATAGTTGTCACAAGAAAGAAGTCGTCCACAAATCTTGTCGTTCAACTTATCTACGTATTTTACATGGAACAGTCGAGAGTTCTTGGCCGATTAACTTCTCCCTCGATCTGTAAAAAGATCATAATAAACTGTAACTCCAATGCATGATTACAGATTTGTGGGTATTGACTACTTCTAATACTGCATGATTGCGTTAAAATCATTCAGGTTAATAATTTTTTAAAATGGTTTTTTGGAGGTGAGGCAGAATACAATTATTTCCTTTTAAATCTTATAGCCATACCTTGGAAAGTGTGCTAGTCCTTACTGAGCAATTTCCTTGGTCCTTGGTGCCTCTTCATGGATCTCCTTGGGTATGAGGAATGTCCTATCAAAGTGGCTGTACTATTAACCAGCTAAAGCTTTACATTTGCAAAGGCTATATGCCAACATCTCTGGTTCCTCCTGACAGAGCTGGCATGTTTCAGTCTCAGCATTGCCCATCTTCTTAAGGTGATAGTTAAGAGGGCAGTGGCAGGTATAGAGGACCATGATTATTCTCAAATCCTACCTGCTGAAGAGAGAAGTTCTTCCAGCTTCTATTTTGAGATATTTACAAATCTCTTAGCTTGGAGTGTTTGAGTTTCCAGTTCTAACGTAAGCACACACTCCAGAGTTCTTTGTGGTTCTGGTCCCATGGGTGAGAGGGTTACCCCTTTTTTGGCTACCGGTCAGCTTGTTCATTTCCTTCTATGCCTTCACATCCAGCAACCCACTTTAAGATAATCTTGTTGGGCTTTCCCATAGTCATTGGGCAGTTTAGGCACTTAGACAAGTTGGGATTTGAAAGCTTATGCATTTAGTGCCTTTATGACTGCCTGACTTTTTGAGAAAATATCTGTGCATATTTCATATTTTTCTTTATTAACTCTTATGCACAGAATTGTATTGCACAGATTTCAGCTTGGAAAATCCTTGGGGTTAGTCCAAGGGGGTCTCCATGGGGGAAAATTTTTTGATCCATCTATATACCATATTAGAGCCTCTTGAAACTTGGGGCCAACTTTTTAGCAAATGTCCACTTGGAAGAGTATGTCAAAATTGAGCTTTTCTCCCAATTTGTCATATGCTCTTATAGCCATCTCGTTTATTTCAATTCTGTTAAGAATTTTATGATAGCTCCTCTTTAAATCTGTTGTCTCTGGAGCCTGATGACACTCTTAAAAGCCACCTTTTTTACACATCCTTATAACTTGGGTAATCATACAAATAAATAACTGGTTCCACTACGCAATCATGTGGTTCATGGATGGCATAAGATTAAGATTTCGTTCTATCATATTGAACTGACAAGTTACAAGTTAGTTGATATGAGTCATGGCAAATGTTTTTTTTGTTTCATCAAAAGACCCACATGGTTGTAAGCATTTTCGGCAGAAAGAGCCCCAGGCGAATCTTTTTTCCTTGCATCTGTCCAGGGTGGTTGCAGATGAAACAAAATTTTTAATTTTCATGTTTTCAAACCTTTTCAGAGGCACCAAAGGATTAGAAGGTAATCACCAACCCCAAAAGATCTTTGATCTAGACCATCTAATCCAATCTTTTCTTTGTAATTGTATATTTAGGCATGGCAGTATTAGTGTAAGTTAAACAACATGCAAAATTACTATTAGGCTACAGTTCATCAAAACTCAACAAAAACATGCTACCCGTAATTATACAGCATGCAGTTGGCAAATGTATTCATCCAGTGGCAATGACTACAACCTCGTCAGCTTACTGGAAAAAACATCCTCCATTACAGCATATACACAAGAAGCTAGACAACCCCTCATACAGTCTTTAAAAGTAAACAAATTCAGTTGGGAATAAAAATGATAACAGTGGACTTTTAACAGTGACCAATAATTTCAGATATCCATTTCTGAAAATAGGGCCTGACTAGATCTTGGAATCGTCGTTTGTTATGTCCTATAAAGTTTTAAAAGACTACAAAGGAGAAGAAGAAATCAGTAGAAGGACAAGTACAATTATATAGAATACAGAACGCTCTAAAACCAGCCTAGGAACCACGTTAGGTATTTGCACCTGGCTAACCTTTGCAAGCATAAAATATGAGCAATCAAATAGAAATAATTGAGGTGGGTGAGTAAATCAGTTTTTGTAAAGGATTGTTCTAATCACAAACTGTTTTTAAAATCAATCTGGATTAAATCAGGCTGAAGATTAATTTCTATAGATAGCATTAGCTTGAAATCCCGAATGTTGCTAAAAACAGTTTATGAGTGAACCATCTGGGCAAAAAAAGTCAGCAATCAGACATATTAAAGAAGTACACCTCAGTCTTTAAACATTAATGCTAATGACATAAAACACTTTAAAGAAGGTTACACTTTCAAACAAATCTTTATAAGATCAGACAGCCAAGCAGATCTGAAAACATTAAGGGATAAAAAGGACAAATCCAAATAGTCAGTGGATGCATGTGAACTCTCCAAAACCAGGGAAAACACTACAACTTGAAAATATTTTGGATGGCAGGGCAAAAAGGACTTCTGGCCAAGGGTCTGAAAGACCATATGTAGGTCCAGAAGCGATAATTGGGGTAATAAGATGACACTGATTCCTCCATATCAAAATGGGTCAACCCAAAACAAAAGAAGTAGATGAATCCAGAAGTATCAGACACAGAAAACTCGTGATTTTACTGAAGACAGGATAAAACATAAGTTATAGGGCTATATGTGCTATGTCACAGCCATCTGAGAAAAAACATAGGTATGTTTGATCCGTTTTATAGGTTATCAATAGAGACCTAAGGGGAGACATAACCTAGGGTTAAAGATGACCATAGAAAAGTTCAGAAAAATCCAATTACCAAGAAAGGAGAATCGGGCCATTTGAAGTGACCTAAGATACTAGTATCAGCATTATCAAAGAGTTTAAAAAAAATAAAAATCTGCCACCTGTGTTATCTTTGATTGAGAAGGAACCGCTCAAAGGAGACATAGTTTACGATACCAAGATCCAAGAAACAAGCAAATTCAACTGACATAAGGAACAATGGAATGCGCAATAAGAAAGTTGCATAGATAAAAAGCATAACTAAAGTCTGGCTTCTTAGTGTTCTTCTTATCATCATCAAGAAGTAAAATTAAAAAACAAGCAATAAGAGAAATTTTCATTATATTTGAGAATTAGAATCTTCGAAATAATAATGTATTGATTTTTTTGTGCTCTAATATTTCAATATTATCAAATAATTTTAATTTTAGTACTTATAGAAATAGTCTGTGCATAAAAAGTTAATTAAGTTCAATATGAAGGAAAAGAAATTTAAATTATGGTGAGAAAAAGGTGGATGAATTAAAATCTGCAAGAAAAGCGATGATCTCCTGGGCATTTGGTTTAAGGGGGTTACTAGTGACTCAGCCATATAACGGGGTGGTGAACTCCCAGATGTACAGGCACTAAGGTCAGCACGTCAGGGAGTGACAACCCTTCGGGGTGAAAGTCCGAATGCTATAATAATGATGAGTGATGTGCTCGAGATGGTAACTCTTACAAGAAAGAGATGGATGTAAGTGTCATACACTTACCGTAGGAAAAGGTTGTTAATCTTGCCTCTCTTCAGAGTCAGAATCACTTTCGGTTTCGTCTCTGTTTTCAATTATTGCAATAGATCGACCACGTTCTGTTCTCGGCGGGGCTAATTTATTACGGTTTGGACGCTTATAAACACCTTCTAGGATATCGTGCTCGGGGAAGTACATGGGCCTGGGTCGCTCAGCGTCGGAACTTGTAGAAGGTCGCGCTTGGTCATTTTCAAATTCGTCATCAGAAATAGACCCTAATAAAAATTGAGCGAGGTGGTCGTCTTTGTTCTTCATCCCTTATCTTTTCCAAATGTCGCCTCACTTTGAAAGCAGGAAGGTCGTAGTGAACATACTTTGCATATCTGAAGCACTGATATGCTAACATACCCGATGTATACATATATGTATATCTACAGGGAAACGGGTGGTACAGTGTGGACGAGGCTCGGAGACCTGAAAAGGTGCACTTCGTGTCCTCTTCACGTTCCTTTCTCAATCCGGGTTCCTTTATTCTTCCTTGCTACCTCTCCCACCCTTGGTTACAAGGGGGGTGTCCAGGCGCAAAATAATGGTGCAGCCTTGAGGGCGTGGCAACCTTGGCAACAAGCTGTACTCGTGTCGGCCTAGGGTTGGCATGGGGCGGCGGGTGCTTTATCAGAGGTCCACGTGGGTACCAGATCCTGTCTGCAAAGACGTGAGAGGGAGCATAACCATCTGTACTACGGGGTAACAGAAATGTTCCAAGGTTCAGCCCCTGTTACACTGGGAATGGAAGTTGGCCGTGGTGACACCCCTGGCGGGTACCTGGAGAAGAAGCTGTATTCTATCTGTGACGAAACCGCGGCCGGAAGTTTCTACGCTGGGGAAGCCTTAATACTCTCTTCTTTTCTATCTAGGGAGTGCGCGGGAGACCAGGCTGATGTATTTCGGCCTAGGTAGCACTTTGCGCGCCGCATACGGTTCGATGCTTAATGAGGACCCGACCACTCGGAATGGGCAAGCGGGGGGCGAGGTTGTCTTGGCCTCTCGGGACTGAACTGCCTCTACACCAATGCTGCGGCAGTAACCCATTTCTGTCGTATGCGGAGGCGCGTCAGCTTTCATCTTGAGAATCAAAACGTCCGATAAATCCGGAAGGCTAGGTGTGGACGTTAAAGATCCTCATTGTCCTTTTAAGGACGACCGAGTATGCAGGAAAGCAAAGTCTAGGAGGGATGGTTAGGGTTTTTCATCTCATAGGGTAACATTCCCCAGCTCAAGCCATACCATCAGCTCTGGTGCTTAGGGATAACCAACGATGGAGGCAAAATTCCTATTACCTTCCTTACCCTTTACTTTTCCTTCCTCTTCCCCCTCTGCTTTGGCAGGGTTTCCTAAGTTACTGAACCCGTACCCCTCAGGCAACGGGTGCATTAGTAGACTGCACGTCTGAAGTTCTTTGGGCATATAGCTCGTTGTCCTTGTTTGTCTCTGAGAGTCTGGTCGTAGTCATGCTCTTCTGTAGGCCTCGCGATCTTTTGATGATGTGTCTCTGACAACACCAGGAGTTGTTCCGTAGACCATTTGGGTCGGAATGTAGTTTTCGGCGTTTAGGATTTAGCGAAGGCCTCGGTAGGTTTCCTTTGTGCTCCTTTTGCCATGAGCGCAGCTTTTAGGGTTCGGTGGAACCGTTCGACTTGTCCGTTCGTCTGCAGTGATAGGTTCCACACCGAGTAAGGCTGAGAGCTGCCGTCCTTGGCCTGTTTTCAGGCGGAGAGTTGTTCCGAGTCTTGAGAACCAGTGGTTCTGGCGGTCTCTGCTTGGACGTCTGGGATCGGTATTGCCTCTGGCCATCGGGTGAAGCGAGATTTGTATGCATTTCAAACTGAGGTGTCAAAGTGCAATGTTGGCATCACTGTGAGTGGGCTTCTTTAGAAACGTTTCAGTATGCTGCGATTGGATCCTGTTCCTTCCAATCCTTACCACCTATCCTTCTGATTAACAATCCTATTTAATTCCTAACACCAAGAACCTTGGGGCTGTTCTTGATCAGATCTTGCGAAAGCCCCATATCTTCCAGATTTTCTGCCGTGGCTTTTCCACCCTCTAACGGAAATTCAGCCCCCTTCACTGACAGTGTGTGCGATAGAAGTGACAGTGGTCGCTGAGCTATACAAATTAACTTGATCAACTGAGACTCTGGAAATTCTTCTGGAACGAGAAATAGCAGCTAGAACAGTGTTCTTACAATTCTCGTTTTTCTTTAAACAATTTGAAAAACCCATTACCACTATTTGCCCCTACTCGTAGTTGTTGTCAGCAATATGTTCTTACACCTAGTTTCATAGAACTAATTACGGAAAATTTGGTACAATGGTACCTTCAAAAGGCCCTTAATGAAATCTATGACGTGTATGATTTGGATATATTTGTAAATTAGTATTTAATAAATTTCCTCTGAACAGCTTCAAGTAGATTAATCTTAGATTGAATGCCCCAGGGAAACAAGTACTCAAGTATGCTCCGAACCGACTCAAAATATAAATGTTTTAATACAATATGAACACGTAAAGTCAAAAGTTACTCCTAAGTCACCAATCTCAGACACTCCATTGAGTTGAGATCCCAGGAAAGAGTAGGAGGAGTGTAAGAAAAAGTTTATTTCGAAGTCACAAGAGGCAAACCTACCTAAATCCTCCTACAAACGCACATTTCCCTCAAAATTGACAACAACGAAAACCTTTATATCGTCTACCAATATTAAAAATTCTTTGAAACATGAGGACATACGGTTGGTGAACATTAAAAACAAGTTCACAAATTTCGTGGTCCGCTTGACCAATTAATATGTTACAATTAATTAAGGTTTTTAGTTGAGATAAAAAGTCAATGGCACGAGCGGGATTCGAACCCACGACCTTCTGTTAGATGCGCCGCTGCTCTACCACTTGAACTATCGTGACCGCGATCTACTCGGACACCAACTTCCCATCTCAACCCCACCTTTTGAATTTTCCCTCCTTTTTGCCATTTTTCAAATGTCGTGTAATCGGATTGGATTCTCGGCGACAAATGAAATGGCCACGGAGAGCTTTAGTGAAATATACTTCATTTTAAATCATTAAATTCACGAAGGGGGGAAAACTCAAAAGGTGGGGTTGAGATGGGAAGTTGGTGTCCGAGTGGATCGAGGTCACGATAGCTCAAGTGGTAGAACAGCGGTGTATTTAGCCGAAGATCGTGGGTTCGAATCCCGCTCGTGCCATTGACTTTTTATCTCAACTAAAAACCTTAATTAATTGTATTAAAAACAAGATTGAACCAAAGTGATATCCTTGGGTGACACCAGATATTGTTCTGGACACATGGTACTGGAAAGTTTACCTCTAAATTTACCTTAAAATTTTTATTCATAGGAGATTCTAGAGATAGGATCTAATTCAGGCGAAGAAACTGCTACCAAACCCAAACTGCAATCCATGGTCAACCATATCGAAATTTTTAGCCAAAACCCCTGTAACCTGTGTCAACTTCATTACCATTCTCAATGGAATTGTAACAACTTTTAAAATTATTTCTTACAAATAATTTATCTTTTTTATGTACGGTTTTGGTTGAAATGAAAAAGTTGGTGTCACGAGCGGGATTCGAACCCACGACTCAATACGACTCTGCTCTACCACTTGAGCTATCGTGACTTGGATCCACTCGGACACCAACTACCCATCTCAACCTAAAACTTTTCGAATTTTCCCTCCTTTCTGTCATTAATTAATTGAAAGAAGTAATTTGGTCAATCAGACCACTAAATATAATGGCTTTAAAATTATAGGTGAAGAAGTTATTTACACTACTTTTTAACAATGAACAAAAGAATTTTTAACAACTCTGATGATTATTTTTCCTTTCAAACCAAGGAGGGATTTTCTCATTGAATTGTCGATAGTGAAATGTTTTGAATGTAATTTTTAAATCCCCAGCGGGATTCTCCTCTCTTGGGAGGTCTTTGTTTGGTCGAAAGAAGGAAAGGCCTGTTGGAGCGGAACGCCATTATATGGCTCAAGTGTCATTCTGCTTTTTGAACAGTTATGTTTTATAGATACGCCCAGATGCTATAAAGCTTCCGACAGCCTAGTTTCATGAGTGAATAATAAAATACGTACGAAAACAAGCCCCTTAAAAATCCTCAAAGTCGAGAAACGAACTTGTTCTGCTGTTCAAAGGGAGGGTGGTACAGTCACATTGGTTTAAAAAAAGTTATCGTACATTAAACATTTTGAAGAATTATGAAAAACTTTGAAGACACCGGCTTGAAAACTAGCATTATTGGACATAACCAATTTGCAAGATTTAATGTGTAATATGTGTTTTTATTCATTGGGCTTTTAGAGAAGAAATTTTGATATTTTTATCGTCTTGGTTTAGGTTGGACTGTTCCGTTCACAATCGTTGCAAGTACCCAGATAGACTTTTTTTTCATTGTAACAGCCGAAAGGGCGTAAATTTAAAAGTTGCGGTGGGAAGCAGGGGATCAGCTCGCTTCGTTAGACATCCCAACTTGAGGGTTAAAGACAATCGGACCAATTCTACGCCCGTTGAGCCGTGTCTTCCCATCCCCCTTGGCAAAAGGAGAGAGGCCAAAACGATTTTTGTAAAGCGGAACAGCGATAAACCCCGCCTGAAATGGGGCTCGAGTGGCCGAACCCCAGCTTTCGGGATGACGCTTTTATTATGGGCTTCCCCGTGATGTACAACTCGCCGTTTAGATCTCTTTCCCCGACAAAGTCGATTCGTGACCCCGCAACTTTCACAAAAACTACCACTAAACCTTGGAGTTGAGATCTTGTATCGTTTTATTGCCGTGTCGTATACGTCGGAACAGCCGCCTTACGTTATTATTTCCGGATTAAGGCGAATATGGCAACTGTAAAAGAAAATAAAGTGTAAAAATTAGTCGTAACATAGATAATAAAAGTATTTACAGTTGCTAGGGTGCAATTACTGCTATTTATTATTTTTCTGTGAAAAATTTTACCAATAACAAAAATAATTTCTTCAACTTGCACCATTCTATTCCTTGATCCTTTGGACAAAACGGTTTCCTCTGTATGACACAAAGTTCAGAAGCAAATGTCCACTTTTTAACAAGTTCTTTACAAGTAAAGTTAGATACTGAACTTGTTATTTTATTATGGTTCACCAGGGAGTCGGAGATGGTATTTATCTCCCTCAAGAGTTTTTCGACTGTTGGTTGAAATCCACTAATTTTCGTGGTCCGCTTGACCAATTAATATCTTTCAATTAATTAAGGTTTTTAGTTGAGATAAAAAAGTCCATGTCACGAACGGGATTCGAACCCACGACCTTCGGCTTGATACGCCGCTACTCTACCACTTGAGCTATCGTGACTTCGATCCGATCGGGCACTAATCTATCCCATTTAAAATTTTTGAAAGTAAAAGTAATAAATAATTTGAAATATGAAGTTTCTGTTTTATTTGAAAATTAGGAAAGAATTCCACTCTCAAAGTTATGGTGTCGATACCCACAATCAGTAATAGAACATAAACTTCATAGTGTTATTGGTTGTTTTCGCTTTTCTTATTTATTTCAGGTAGATTTAAACATTTTCTTTCTGTAGCCATGTTTGAAGATCAAGAGGGCAGGTTCTTTGCCCCACATTACATAACAGAATATGGATTAAATTTCCCCTCTACCGAGGATAATGAGATTTTTTTAATGTAAGGTTTTGGTTGAAATGAAAAAGTCAGTGTCACAAGCGGGATTCGAACCCACGACCTTCAGCTAGATACCGCTGCTTTACCACATGAGCTATCGTGGGTTCGAATCCCGCTCGTGCCATTAGCTTTTTTTCATCTAAACTAAAAACCTTAATTAATTGTAATGTATCAATTGGTCAACCGGACCACGAAATTAGTGAATTTAATGATTAAAATGAAGTACACTTCACTAAAGCTCTCCGTGGCCTTTCATTTATCGCCGAGAATCAAATAGATTACACGACATTTGAAAAATGGCATAAAGGAGGGAAAATTCAAAAGGTGAGGTTGAGATGAGAAGTTAGTGTCCGAGTGGATCGAGGTCACGATAGCTCAAGTGGTAGAACAGCGGCGTATTTAGCCGAAGGTCGAGGGTTCGAATCCCGCTTGTGACACTGGCTTTTTTATCTCAACTAAAAACCATAATTAATTGTTGGTTGAAAGTATCGGTTGAGGCTGACAGTATTTTATACTGCGAGTACTAGGAAGGTTACCAGACGATGCAGCCTCTTTACCCCTTCGTTTGTCGTCACAATTCGTCATGGTTGTCATTGTAAGGCATTTATGGATCCCCAACTTCTCCTATCTGTCAAGTTGGGGCTCATAAAAAAAAAAATTCCAGCAAAACGATTAGAAGAATGAGGTTACCTACATCAAAAACCCGTCAGACACTTGTGATTGTTATATGCACAGGTAGTTTGTCAGTTAAATAAGCTTAAAAAGGCAGATAAAAGAACCTATGGCTATTGAATCTATTGGGTTGGTGAAAAATTAACTCAGGTTTTGAAAATTTGTTTTATTTTTGCAGTGCTTGTCATGTAAACAAAGAAAACCCTCAAATCGAATTTGTGGATTACAAAAAATACTTTAATTGTTATCTTTTATATAAAACATTGTAGTTTATATCGAATTTTATAAGAATGAGGACCTGCGAAATTAAATATATATAACTGGATTTTGGTCAAATTTATTTGTAAGAATTTAAGTTTGGGTGAAGGGCGGCCAAAACCGCGCGTAAGCTCAATAAAGTTTGGGTGGGAAGGAAGCATTAGTGAATGCACGGTGCAGGGTTGGTTTCAGAGATTTCTTCTAGGAGATTTCCATCTCGAAGACAGGGAAGACAGCAAGCATTCCGTTGTGGACGATGTCCAAGTCAAAACCTTGTTTGAAGAAAATTCACGTAAGACAACAAAGGAAAATTGTGGAAGAGCTTTGTGTTGACCACTAAACCTTCGTTCGCCATCTGGAGCAAGTTGGTAAAGTAAACAAGCTCCATAGTGGGTACGGCACGAACTAACCAAATCCCAAAGAAATCGATGTTTTGAAATTCGCACGACTTCTCTGTTTCGCCACCATTTCTCGATCAAATCATCACGTGTGATGAGAAATGGATTTTGTCCGATAACAGGAGGCGTACAGGTCAGTGATTGAACAAGGATGAAGGGCCAAAACCACATCTGCACCCAAAAAAGGTTACGGTGACTTTCAATTAATTAAGGTTTTTAGTTGAGATAAATTGAAAGATATTAATTGGTCAAGCGGACCACGGAAATTAGTGAATTGAAGTTATGATGACTGTAGGTGTAATGCTTGGGTTGTTCACTATAATCGCCTGAATTTTGGTGAAACTATCACAGCAGACAAATATTCCCAAGCAATTGACAAAATTCTTTCTTTCTTCACGGTAATGGCAATCCTGCGGAAACTTAAGGACTTAGGACATGAAACCTTACGGCACCCTATATTCACCCGACCTCTCACCTACAGACTACTACTTGTTTTTAGGCATTTTGCTCATTTCTTGGGGATACAATTTTAAGAGAACTCGGTGGAGCCGAAGGCACTTTCCAAGACGTTATTATGAGTCGAAATAAAGATTTTTATATCGGCGGAATACAAACGCTTATTACTCGTTGGGAAAGATGTATAGACTGTGATGAAAAATATTTCGAATAAATTTTCTTTATTTTATAAAAATCAAAAATAGTTTTGACTGCCTTTTTCTGCATTTTAGTTGCACCTACTCAATAGTAGCTCATCAAAAACAACTTACCCAAAAATTATGAAGTATGCAATGGCTCAATTTACAAATTACAGAGGCAATGACTACAACACTTTAAGCTGCCTAGAATGCTAAGAAACCTCACAAACACTTTCAATTAATTAAGGTTTTTAGTTGAGATAAAAAAGTCAATGTCACGAGCGGGATTCGAACCCACGACCTTCGACTAGATACACTGCTACTCTACCACTTGAGCTATCGTGACCTCGATCCACTCGGACATTAACTTCCCATCTCAACCCCACCTTTTGAATTTCCCTCCTTTTTGTCATTTTTCAAATGTCGTGTAACCTATTTGATTCTCGGCGACAAATGAAATGGCCAAGATAGATCATGTGATAGACCAGCGGCGTACTTAGCCGAAGGTCGTGGGTTCGAATCCCGCTCGTGACACTAGCTTTAATAATAATAATAATAATAATAATATAGCTATTATCCGTAAGTTTAGGAACTGAATATATACAAATTAGAAATATTTGAAAGCAATAAACAGATTTTAAGAAGTATTGCAGGTATGACGTCAGAACCCATAAATAGTCAATTAGTTAGTCATATAATCAAGTAATAATTATTATTAATTCTTTCTTTGAAGAAAAAAATTAAAAGAAGAGGTTGTTCTTTACAATTAATTAAGGTTTTTGTTGAGATAAAAAGTCAGTGTCACGAGCGGGATTCGAACCCACGATCTTCGGCTTGATACGCCGCTGCTCTACCACTTAAGCTATCGTGACCTCGATCCACTCGGACACCAACTTCCCATCACAACCCACCTTTTGAATTTTCCCTCTTTTTAAAAACCTTAATTAATTGAACTATATTAACTGGTCAAGCGGACCACGAAAACTAGTGAATTTACAGACACTATTCAACCTACTTCCACTGGAAATTCATAATAAGCAAGGAGAAGGCAGGAAAAGCTCATTCAGAATCCAAAAACAAACAAACCGGATAAGAACAAAACAGTTTGTGCTTACTGTAATAACAAATAATATTAGACGCACATTCCTAGAAATAAGGATTTTAGTTTTGATAAATTACAAAGGACAAGAAGAAATCGAGAACAATTATATGTTATTCAGCTCCAAAACCTGTTAATGAACCAGGACAAATTTTTTTTTAATAAAAAAAATATGAATAATCTGAGTATATCTCGGTATTTCAAGCTGAAATCTATTAATGTTAATAACATAAAAAATCTTAAAAAGGGTTTCACTGAAAGAAACGAAAAACTCATATGATCAAAAAGCCATGCAGCTCTAAAAGCGTTCGTAGGAAGGTCTCATTCAAAATAGTCGGTGTTTGTATGGAAAATCTCCAAAACCTTGGAAAACAACAAACTGACAATAAGACACCAGGGCACAAAAGGGTTATGGGTAATGAAGAACCTACAAACTATAGGCGTAGAACCTATTATTGAGAAAATAAACTCAAACTCCATGTCAGAATGTGTCTACACAAAAGAAAATGAGAAATGGTCATGCTCAGGAGGTGCAGTGTGGTTAAAAAGACGTGATAAAAAATACATCTGATTAAACGTGATAAAACTCAGGGTAGTGTTAGGGCTACCTGTCACTGGCGTCTGGATAAACCCCTACGCAACATGGAAATATTCAACGTGAGCCAATTTATAGGAAATGCAATAGAGAAAAAGAAACTTCTACTCGCATTGGTTTCAAATGTAAGAGGCATAATTTATGGAACGAAGAAGACCCGGGGAAAAAGTGCAGCAATGAACTACCACTTTTAAGAGAAGGATTGAGTCAATCGATATGAAATCATACATATGAAATATGCTCAAAACGATTGATCAATAGAAAGTTTGACATAAAATGGACACTCCAACAGGAGGAAAGGGCAGATGCAAGGTGTCGTTCACATTAAGTTTAAACTTCAAGTTGTTAAAAGTTATAAAGTTTACTAGAGTCAGATTTACAAGATGTTAAAAAAACTTAGACCTATTAGGAATATTAAATTATCCAATTAGTAAAATTTTATACTTAACTCCATACATAAAATCAATAGAATCAAAAAGGCTAGAATAGACTAATAAAATGTTATATTTCTTAAAATCTAAGGTTATGAACCTTCATCTGAAACATAATCAATTTTTGGCAACTTGGAATCTTTTTGAGTACTGGAACAAAGACACTTCCACAGCGAGAAATGTTGTGATTTCTTTATCAAACTGAACCGGGAAGTTTTTGTAGTGCTGGCAAATTTTCCTGAATTAATTTTAGAGTTTAATTTATTTATAAGATGAAGTAATTTTCGTGCTAGTGTCAGATTCTATCGTGAACACTGCCCACGCGGGTGCTATCAATCTTCCAACGGTTGTTAAAACTGTGGACAAAAAATTTGACGGATTGCAATCAGTCCGACATGAAATGAACTATGATCCAGGTAGCTGAAGTGTAATCCTTAAGTAATAAATATCTCTACGCAAAGAGTTTTCTGAAGGTAAACGCAAAACGTCAAGATGTAAGGTTCAAATCGACATTTCTTCGGAATATTTTTTTTTTTTTATAATTTCCTTGGCACTGTATTAATATATATTTAGAAATCGTGAGATGCGGTCTGGTGTGATGTAGGTTTCAGAAAAACATTTTCTTTATCGTGCCAACGTTTCGATCTTTACTGAGATCATCTTCAGGGCTCAGTGTTTGTTTTCTGTGTAATTGTGCCATTCTTGCGTGTCGTGTCGAGAGTGTCCTATTGTGTATTAATATATTTATAAACTAGAAAGACACCCTGTATATAAAACAGTTTCAGTTATAGATCTTAACTACATAGTTAATAATAAAAAGATCAAAAGAAAAATGTAAGAAAATGAGAGGTCTATTAGCCAAATGAGAGCACTATTGTTTTGGGCTGTTAACCGGCCGGATTACCGCAAAACTGATTTCATCTACATGGTCAAATTGAGGGAAAAAACGAGGTCCTGTCCTGGAATAAAGAGGTACGCCACCGGAGGTATTCAAAACGATGTTTGGCCTGTTTTCAAAGGGTGATTGGCTTTAGGCCAGACTTGCAAATTCTGCATTTAGACGGTGGCAGCTTGCATTATCATACTAAAAGGCTGTATAACATTTCGTGAAAAAAAACCCTCAAACACTGCAAGAAAATGGCTTTTCGCTACAGACGTACCGAAATTATGTTAAACTGATTAGAGATTGCGGGTTTTAAAGGAAACGGACTTCCTTCCTGGACAATCAAATCCTGGGAAAGTTTATGCCTACTTATCAAAGTATACCTTTCATCATATAACCAAAAATTTTAAGTTAAAAAAGCACACAAGTGCAGTGTTGTTAATCATTATAAAGTCCTTTAATTATGTTTGGCACAATGGCTTTATAATTAAATGAATAATACTTTTTCAATTTATGATAGTTCAATTGCTAGGTAAAAATAATTACTGCATAGTTCAACAATTATTCATAAAAGACTAAAAAAATTATTGCATAGATTATCTTCTCTGTATCATGCTGTTAGCAGTAGCTGATAAAACTCAAAAATCAGTTATAATTTTAATTTAGGTTAACAGTTTTTTTTTGTTTGGGTAAATGCTAATCCACGGGGGCAGTTGATCACTTCAAACTCTCAAAATGACTACCAGTCTTTACACTCTCATGCAGTAAGTTGATAAGTTGAAAGTTGAATTTCATAAAAGCCTTGATATGACCAGCTCTTAGATAAGGTGATCATACTCTGTACCATTCTGTACTAGCTGTAGCTTATGAAGCTCACAAATCATAATTATAACTTAGGTTGACAGTTTTTTTAAAGATTGGGGGAAAAGTTAATCCATTGGTCGGCAGTTGATCACCCAACTCAAACTCTCAGACGTACTACCATTCTGGAAACTCTCATGCAGTAAGTAGATAAGTTGAACAAGGTAAGATTCATAAAAGCCTTTTCCGTACGTTAGGTTAAATCTCCATTGAGCTGTCGCTTCGCATTCGAATATGATATGGGTGGCTGTTTCCTCCTCCTCATTACATAATCTGCAAATGGGATCACCTCTGTATATACCCATGTTGTGTAGATGTTTTCTCAGATGCCAGTGACCGGTTAGTAGTCCTGTGAGTTTGGCCATCTCCAAATGCAGCAGTGCTTTTGCCAGTCTCGGTGTGGGTTGCTTCATCATAAGTTTACCATGTCTAGCACCGCTAGAGTTTATCTACTTCTCCTTTTGTTTTGTTTGGATCCATTCTGCAATGGAGGTTTCTATACTTGTTTTTGTTATCCCAAGAATAGGTTCGGGGCCTATGTATGGTCTTGCAGATCCTCCTCTGGCCAGTCTGTCTGCTTTCTCGTTACCCAAAAGTCCCTTGTGCCCTGGTTTAGCAGAATTTGTAATGCGTTTGTAGGGGTTGTTGCGAACAAAATAAACTTTTTGGTGTTGGATTATCCGGTAGAAATTTGTTTTCCTTGATGTCCGGTGTTCAATTTAAAAATTCAAAACTCCTTCGAATATTTTACAATGGCTACAAATTTACAATCGTTGAAAAACAGGATTTTTCTAGTTTCAGCCTATGTGAACAAATTTGGATTTAAAATATATATAAGCTAGAAAAATGAGAATGAAATTAGCAAAAACCCTTCAAACGTTTTATTTAATATCTATGGTTTTAATTTATTTACGGAGTCTAAGTTTATACCTTTATACGAAATTTATAACGTTGTCAATCCATATAAAGTTTCATGTAGATCTGAGAAGTCTTTTAAATGGAATCACTTTTGTGAAAAATCGAAGGAAGGCGAAAAATTGAAAAAAAATGTTTTTCTTCAAAATTTGTGTCTAGTATTTTTGAGTCTCAGAATCACTTCGTTTCTTAAAAAAATTTAATCTACTTTCGTATACCGCTCGGGCACTGTGTTCAAATTTATTTAGTAGTCGTAATATGGGTATCGTAAATACTCAAACACATAAATTTGTGTTTAATGACATAGGCTGAAAGATGAGAAATTAGGTTTTTTAACGTTAATTTGGATACAATCTGGAAATATAGAAATAGTTATGGAGGCGTGAGCATATCAATTCATTGAATGAAAACGACGGTTCTATTAACGAATTGTTTTTCACAGTAATCCGGATTTCGAGCTCTTAAATGTTCGTCGTTTTAATCAGTCTGACGATGAGCATTTTAAAGCTCGAAATCCGGATTAATGCGAAAAACAATTCGTTGAAAAACAGTTTGTGAGTAGAACGTTTTCGTCCAAACAATCCAGAGGAGTTATACATTTTTAACTAAACGATCGGACATCGCAGAAAAAATCAAACCGTCTAATCCAGCCTACAAATATCAATTTGTTTTGTTTGCTATAAAAGTCATATTTAAATGCATGCTGATTACAAATAATCCGAAAAGTTAAAAAAAAATTGGTCTACTTTACTGGAACCATTAGTAAATACATATTAGAGCTAATCAATGAAACTGTGATGACTTTCAATAATGAAATGTATATAGGTTAGAATTAGGTCAGGTTTATGTTAGTTAGGTATGATTAGGTTAGTGTTATGTTAGGGATGTGTTAGGTTAGGTTGTTACATTACTGTTCAGAGACACATTTTGTTTTCTTGTTTAACATGATCATAAATCCATTACTCCCCTAAAAAGAAATTACGAAAGTCTGGTACTAAAACATTTTTGTGTCAAAGACTTTGTGTTATCGGAGAGGAAAGCTCATGGCTGGGTAATTGATGGCTAGGTTAAATAGGGTTAGATCATGGTTTGGTTAGAGACAGGTTAGGTAAAATTGGGGGGTAAGGTTAGAATAGATTAGGTAGGTTATGTTAGGGTCAGAATTCGGGTTAGGTTTCAGTGTTAGGAGACACATTTTTTTAACAGGAGGATAAATTTAATATCTCAATAAAACGAATCGAGGAAAAACTGATAATTTCTTAATCTTCTTGTTTCACGGTTAATTACATTTTAGCGTAATCGATTTTGAGTTGTCGGAGAAGAGAGCTCGTGGCTGGGTAAGTAATGGTTAAGTTAAATAGGGTTAGATCTTGGTTTGGTTAGAGAAAGGTTAGGTAAAATTTGGTAGGGGAAAGGTTAGAATTAGATTAGGTAGGTTATGCTAAGACCAGATTTTGGGTTAGGTTAAATAATTTCTTAATCTTCTTGATTCAATGTTGATTACATTTTAGCGTAATCGATTTTGTGAAAGGCGGAGAACAGAGCTCATGGTTGGGTAGGAATGATTGCTTGAGGGTTAGGCTAGATAGGATTAAGGTTAGAATTAGGTTAGGTTAGGTTTATGGTTAGGACGGGTTAATTTAACGGGTTAAGGTTAGGTTAGGATATTTTTCTGGCCAATGTGTTTTTCCTTGTTCGCGTGTTATGTAATGATTTTAAAAATAGTTAGATTTTAATTTACAAAAATAGGTTTTGCAAGGCTAATTTTTTAACTTAATTCATTGGGACAAAATCATCAAACGTTCCAAAATGTGAATTGGCCATAATAATAATATAATTGTAAAGATTCTTTAAGTTTGAATGTATTTCGGTGAGGGTTGAAGTAAAAGAAAGTCCACAAAAACTACAATTTTCAATCTTTCTCCCCCCTCTCTCTTTCACACACACCAACTGTTCGGTCGTAAATTCAAACTTTTACGCCTTCTCGCTGTATCAAAATCATATTTTCAAAAAATCATCAGCCCATGTTATGTTTTGAGGTCAGATTCGAAACGCATGGAGTATAAAAAAAAGACGGTTTTGTTGCCGAGATTTACGATCAATTTGGACGGCCTGCTTATTTTCACCGGTTGTCAAAAACTGTTTTTACACCACAGGCCGCACCGGCGAACCGCCTATATTAGACAGAGCCATCGTAAATTCTCCCTTTAAAAAGATAAAACGGAAATTAAAGATTCTCATTGTTTGTCGGTTATTAGTGTTCATAAAAAAGAATCCTCCTTTCAAAAGAGAAGTAAAGAGCTCTTTGCAATACATCAAAATTTCACTAGATGATAAAAGAGTAATTATTCTTCCAGTCAACAAAGCTTCTTAACCAACGACTTATCTGTTAGCTAGGTTCATTAGTTCAAATTAATATGCATAATTTACATGCTATACTTATATTATTAGGCTGGTGTCAATATTAATAAATACGAAGTTTTATATATATACTACAAGTCTGTCGTATACTATTGGCATCACCTCAGATGAAAAGTGGTAACAAAGAACAAAGAAGTCAATGACTAAGAAAATTATCAAGCTGAGAAACCATATTAAAGCGTACTATATTCTGATGTTAAAAAAAGAAAAAAAGCTTAAGTTGATCAAAGATTCATTAATCTTTATATTTTTCCCTGTTTAATTTTATATATATATATTTTTTATATATTTCTTTTACGAAGGTTCGCAAGAGCAGAGGTTATATCAACCCTCGGGGTGCCAGTGTTTTTGAAAAAAAGCACATTTGTAGGTATGTCGGGTTTGACGCAGGGCCGCTGGATTCGAACCCGGGTCCTTCACCTTACAGTGATGAGCGCCGTGTCAACGCCTAAACCGTTGCGGCCACCGACGCCCCCTTCCTGGTTAATTAAATGTCATTTAATGTCTGTTTTGAGGTGCGGTTTTCTAAGTTCATCAGTTTCTTTCCCTTGAATATTATATGTTTGGCTTCATGAAACTTTGTCCTTTTTCTCATGAAATTTTAAGCTTGTCTCTATCGTTTTGAGTTCACGATGGTTTTATGTTATGTGAGTCGCGTTCTAATTTTCTTTATTCCTAAATGTTCTTTGAATTTTTTATTAACATCGATATGTTGTTAGAATGGCTACATTACTTATTTTTCGTGACTATTTTTGCGTTAATGATTTTGCGTTACCGGAGCGGAAAGCTCATGGTTAGGTTAGCTTGGGTTAGGGATGGGTAAGGTTAGGTTACATGGTAATAAGTAGGGTAGGCCGACTTAGCTTTCTCGTTAAATTTTTAGCTCAGAACCCTTCTTTATTCCCTGACCTTTTGTACTCGTTTAATTACTTGAAGATATTTACCCGCTGAGACCTAACGGAGACGTGATATTGGCGGGAAACAGTGGCTGATTAATAATTGAAATGGCGCCAAGTTTGAATTCCCTAGGTTACAACAAAAGCTCATTTTATCAAATTTAAATGACAAATGTCAATAATTAGTCATATGTCTGTAACAGGTGCTTTTCTCTATGCTGATGGTTGTTCCTCACAGAAGACAGATGCCGTTTGAGTAAAATTTAAACCGGGGAGAGTACTACCAGTTGAATGATTCGATCAGTTTAACATTACCATAGGTGTGCCACTGAACCTAAACAACACCTAATCCTAAACACATCTGAATGTTCAAAACAGTTGGAAAACTAAGACCAAAATTATGGTTTCTCACCCCGCAGATTCCAGAAAGAAATGTTTCAAATTTCAGTCTTGAAAGTGAAATAAATTTTTTTTCAGCAAGTATTTTATTATTTCGTATTCGTACTTAATCCAGTGGAATTTAATTATACATTTATTTAGAAATCGTGAGATGCGGTCTGGTGTGATGTAGATTTCAGAAAAACATTTTCTTTATCGTGCCAACGTTTCGATCTTTATTGAGATCATCTTCAGGGCCTGGGATTTACAAGCATTGTTTACATATTACAATGACATTTTGGATGTGGAAAAGTGAATTTATACAATGCAAAATATATTTTATATATTCAATCAAAGTATTTCTTATACTTTATTATTTTTAATTATACAGTGGATCCCGCTTATAAGACTCACTTTGGGACCAGCAAAAGTGAGTCTTATAAGCGGATATACCTTATAAGCTAAGGAAACAAGATTTTAGAATGTATGTAATGCACAAACTTTATTTTTCCTTCAATATATATAGACATAGCGTGTCATTGTATTACCTATAAAATGTAAGTCTTCAAATACGTACATACATAATCAATTCAATAATTAAGATGGTTTAAAAAAATTTGTTACTTTTTTGTTATTTTCCATCATTTCAATCTTTTACTTCTCATAATCATGGTGCTGGACAGTTCTCCTCTGTACCCATAGAGCCCTTAGAACCGAGTTTGAACTTTGACTTCATCGGTCTCCTCCTCGTCAACATCTTTCCTAGCATTCAATGTGCTGCTAATGCTGGCTTCGTCCTTGACGGTCCTCAGAATACGCTTCAGAGGTTTGAAGATTGTGGTCAGTATCTATCCCATCCTCGTACTTCCTCACAGTAAGGTCTTCTTGCGTCTTAATAGGGCAGCAGTCTTGCTCCTCCTCCAACTCTTCATCAGTTTTGACCAAACCTCCGTGCCAAAAGCAGTTTCGAATGGTCACATAATTGAAGTTATTTCATGCTTCGTTGGCCAGATGTAAAGCCTCGAGAGTGTTGATTTTCTTGGCGAAGTCGTTAATCTTCAAAGTACGACTGGTCGAGGAAACTGTAGATCATCAATAGGATCTTTTCCAGATTTGAGAACAAGGCAACCCTTATTTGGATAGCATTGTGTTCCCGAGTACTCATCGTCAACAAGACAGAGGATCTTTAACGTCCGCACCTGGCCTATTCGGCCTTATCGGACGTTTTGATTCTCAAGATGAGAGCTGACGCACTTCCGCATACGACGGAATGGTGTTACCGCCGCAGCATTGGTGTAGGTGTATTTGGATAGCAGTACATAAGTTACCATGGTAATGAAAAGGCAGATAGCCTGGCCAAACGTTCTTATACTTTTTTTTTACCCATCCACCTCCTCGCCGTACCTAAGGGAGACCCCATACCGGCGGACCACGGCCACTAAACTAATTTAAATGGGATGCAAGTTTAGGAGATCTTATTGTGCTTAACGGCTTCCTTCGACCTTGCCCTGAAAGGGAAGACCCAAGGAAGGAGGGAAATATTTTTCTTATTATTAATTTACCTAATCTAACAGGTCTCCCCCTTGCTGCTTAATCCTTTTGAATACACTTTCTAATAAATATATATTTTTAATAAATAAATAACAATTATGGGTACAAGGAGTAACCTGCCCGGAATTAAAAGTTCAGGGAAACGCTAAGATCTAACGAGTAACTTAGTTATCATAGGAAGAAAAAAAAGAAAAAAGAAAGAAAGAAAAAACTAGTCAGGTACTTTTAGCTCGGCTAACAGGCTTGAGGACCTCAAACGTCCTCTTTTCTTTAACAAGTTCGTTGAGGGTCGGTGGCCAAGTGTGGCGGAAGAAGAGCTTTAGAGGTTCCCTCGCACTCTCAAGGAGGGGGCGGTTAAATAGTCTGCGTTGGACACTGTCATCAACTCCGCAGTCGGGACACAGTGAACTGTTGGCTCTACGGAATCGGTGCAGATAAGGGTTGAAATTTCCGTGACCTGACATTATTTGCGTGATCCAGAAATCTGGTTGAAACCACTTTGCTCTTGCTCGGTCTTCAATACTGGGTAGAAACTGATGGGTTAACCTTCCCTTGGTGCTTCTGTCCCACCTTTCCTGCCACGAGTTGTCTATCCAAACAGTAAGGATCTCCCGGATCTGCTTTCTAGGTGCAGTTCGTAGCCATTCCCTATCTGCTTCATCAAAATTTACCATTGTTGGCTCCTTTCCATCTTTTAGCTGCCGGATTGCAATTCTACTGTGGAGGACAATGTCTATGGTACAGCGGAAGCAAGGACTTGGAGGGCGTGAGTAGGGGCTGTTCTATAAGCTTTAGCCGTTCTCAGGAGCGCTATTCTTTGACTCTGCTCGAGGATGCTTCTACTCCTGCTTTGCAATTTTGTTCCCCAAGCTGCTCCTCCGTACGTGGTAATGGGCAGATATACGCTTTTATAAGTGGAGAGCGCCCTTGGACTCAGCCCCCATTTTGATTTCGCGATCGAGCTTAGTTTCGAGAAGACGCATCTCGTCACTTCTCTCATGATTAAGGTTCT
Source organism: Cimex lectularius (assembly GCF_000648675.2). Classification (NCBI taxonomy): domain Eukaryota; kingdom Metazoa; phylum Arthropoda; class Insecta; order Hemiptera; family Cimicidae; genus Cimex; species Cimex lectularius. The sequence continues at coordinate 107,265 of NW_019394148.1, read as the reverse complement.
TATACTGCGTTTGTCGAGCCACAACCGGTATTACCACACTCTATGAGCACAGCGAAAGAGAGTATTAAAAACTGGGGTATGAAACAATTCCTTAAGGAATGGAATCTATCCCCAGGACACAGGCAATCGAAGGAGTTTGTTAAGGAGATCAAACCAGCAGAATCGAAATGGCTATTCTCTAACTCAAGGCAGGGAATTAAGAGGCTGATAGGTATCCTGAAGCCACTGCCCACTGAGAAGACACCTTTCCGTTTTTGTGAAATAAAAGAAGAAACAGCAAGGCACTACCTCGCAGAGTGTGATAGGTATGCTAGGTCTAGATTTGAAATCTTTGAAGGAGAGGACATCACTAAACCACTATCCGAGATTAAATGGTCCAAAATCTTGAGGTTTGTGAACAGGTCCAAGAGATTTATGCAGGACACGTGAGCCGACCTTTTAGGGATGGGGTACGAGTCTACCCAGGCATTTAACCCCCACCCTGCATAATATATATAGTCTTCAAAGTCTAATTTGAAGATGAAATTGACTAAGATTCCAAGGCTATGGAGTTATTGATACTTGGCTTGCACACGCATTTCCATGGAGACCATGTTGAGGTCATGCAAGACGGTAGAAAAAACTGAGTCTTATGACCCAAGTGGTGTCTTTTAACCAACTTTTTTCAATGTATTCGGATACGTCCGGACTGTTTCCGGCGATTCTGAGTCTTATAGAAGATTGAACTTTATTTCCGTGAATCTTACAGGCGGCGCCCACTTATATATATTTTAAATATTGATTAATGATTCAAACAAATTACAATACTCATAGAATAAAGAAGTAAAATTTGCGTAATCAATCGCAGACAATGGATAATACGGATGTTTCAAAGCTCCGGATGGAAGTTGTTGAAATGAGACATTCCTCAAAGGGCTCTATTTTCATTTAAGACTTGAACCGGAAGAGGAAGCCCAGTGCTGATTTAGACCGTTAATCCCAAATCCGAGCGATTTCAGACAATAAGTTCGATTCGGATCAAAAACTTTCCCGAGAGAGAGAAAGAGAATGAGAAAAACAGAGTGAATGAAGGGGGAGGAGGAGTAAATCCGTTAAATATTTTTTCTGAACCAACTTCAGCAATACGAGTACAAGTAATCTAGTGATTGGGGGCCTTGAGTGCTTTAACTTCTTTCCTGGTGGATTCCATTATACTTTCGGAGGAGTGAAAGAACTGACCGGTTTCATATAGAGTAAACTTTCAAAACACGAAATTTATTCAGTAAAATTCGAAGATCTGTCGAGGTATTTATGTTATTATACGAGTTGTAATGAGTAAATAACGAGTTTACCGTAGGCAGACGACTCTTCGGATCCCAATACTGTCAATCTGTTTACGTCGTTAGCAAAACACGACCGGAACTGCCAAAATGTTTGGATTCTGGCCAAAACACCCCCGCTCGTATTTTCGGTACCGGGGTTATTTATCGCAGCCGTTAATGACCGGCTATAAAACATAAACGCGCGAGGAGACATTATAATTATTTTTAGTGATTCCTGTTTACTAGTTTGACAAGTACTTGAAAAAAAAAGTTTAGTTTTTCTCCAATGGGATAAATAAAAATTTGGTTTAAAATTTCTTACCCTTAAAAGTTAAAATGTTTTAATTCTGACATAAAATGATCAAAATCACTCCGCTAGTGAATAGTATTTTTTCTCAGCCTTTTGAAATTTAAATTTTTTCATGTAGAAACTTTGGGACTTACCTGAACATAAGAAAATCAAAATAGAAATAATTTTCTTATAAAGGTTTTTTTAATTGAAAATATGGAATTTTTAAGACTAATTTGTCTTAATTAAATTTTTTGGGCTTATGTTAGAAAACATTTCCATGGTTTTTTTAATAAAAAAGTAAATATATTATTTATTTACAATATTATTTATATTACAATTACATTTTGGATGTGGAAAAGTGAATTTATACAATGTATATATAAATATTGTATACTATTGTAATATGTAAACAATGTTTGTAAATCCCAGGCCCTGAAGATGATCTCAATAAAGATCTAAACGTTGGCACGATAAAGAAAATGTTTTTCTGAAACCTACATCACACCAGACCGCATCTCACGATTTCTAAATAAATATCGATTAACGGTCACTAATCACCACACAAATTTATTTTATATTTTTTATTTATATTTGGAATTTTTAAGACTAATTTGTTTTAATTAAATTTTTTGGGCTTATGTTAGAAAACAATTCCGTTTTTTTAAAAATAAAAAAGTAAATATTTATTTACATTTATTTGAACGTTTTGGGAATTTACACACATCATTAGCCAAGTATATATTTTATTAAATTGATAATTTATGTTATATTTTTTAAATTTATATTTGGAATTTTTAAGACTAATTTGTTTTAATTAAATTTTTGGGCTTATGTTAGAAAACAATTCCGTTTTTTTAAAAATAAAAAAGTAAATATTTATTTACATTTATTTGGACGTTTTGGGAATTTACACACACCTTTAGCATTGTATATGTTTTATTAAATTGATCATTTATTTTATATTTTTTATTTATATTTGGAATTTTTACAACTAATTTTTCTCAATTAATTTTTTTGGGCCTATGTTAGAAAACATTTCATGATAAAGAGTATTTTAGGTGCGTTCCTAGATGTAGCACTGGCTTTTCATAGGGTCTCGCACAAGGGCATGTTTTAGAACCTTAAAGGCTTCCTGCCCACTCTTAATTACCTTATCTTGAACTACCTAGCCGCTTCAGTTCAGTGTGAAATGAGGCAACAAGATCTCCAAAGTCAGACAGACGGTGCCCCACAAAGGTTATAGGTCCCCCCTTTAAATCATTTGTACAAATGACATAACTATTCATTTCAATTCAGCATCACCACCTACGCAGACGATACCGCAATTTAGAATCTTATCCAAGAAGACCTTGAGCTTACAGAAGACTTGTGCTAAAAGTGGAAAACAAGACTAAATGAAGAAAAATTTATTAAAGGTATGTGGTGGCCACATCTAGTTACCGCTGGATGCCACTACCGCTTATGGAATGTTCACTTTGCAGCCAATGAGAGCAGAGCCCTTTAGAATATAGTCAGGACTCACGGCCCCCGGACCTCAGCCAACAGTTCACTCAGTCACGGACCACTACCAACGGCACACACACACACACACACACACACACACACACACACACACACACACACACACACACACACGATGCCGGCTCGATTCATCGTCTCGATCCTACGAGACAACATCGGCCCTTTTCAGGGGCACCAAAACTCCCAATCACTTCCCAATTGAAAAAACGTCTTGTCCTTCACTCAACATCAATACTAAAGAGGTAACGACTTCCATCCCAGCCAATTACTTAGTACACCTAGCACTTTCAACCCGGAAGACGATCGGCCGTACACTACCTGTGTCTCGACCTGGCTCCAAGGAAGGAATTGGTGACATAAAAAAGTCAGTGTCACGAGCGGGATTCGAACCCACGACCTTCGGCCTGATTCGCCGCTACTCAATACTAACTTCCCATCTCAACCCCACCTTTTGAATTTTCCATCCTTTTTGCCATGTTTCAAATGTCGTGTAATCTATTTGATTCTCGGCGACAAATGAAATGGAATTTAGTGTCCAAGTGGATCGAGTTCACGATAGCTCAAGTGGTAGAGAAGGGGCGTATTTAGCCGAAGGTCGTGGGTTCGAATCCCGCTCGTGACACTGCCTTTTTATCTCAGCCAATTCCTTACTTAAAGATTAATTCATTAAACAGAACTTATTTTTAACAATCTGTGAAGTGAGGGTCACTTGTCGAACTACGCACTAAAATGTTGTGAATTCGAAACCGATGAAGGTCGAAAGCAGGCACTCAAGTAAACATAAGCCCGTAGATAAAAACCCGGACTCATCACGACCAAACAAAAATAAAGTGATAGAAATGATAAATGATGGAGTGAGTGTGGTGTTCAATCCTTTTTAAAAAGATAGTTCCTACTCACAGTAAGTTGTTTTGCAACGATCCGAATTTCGAGCCTTTTTGCTCATCATCAGGTTGAAGGACTTCTAAAACCACGTCTTCTCGACATGAATTAGTAGTCCAAATAATTAAACTAATTATTTTAATTGTTATTATTTTTATAGTAATTTAATAATATTAGGTAGTTACTAGTATAATATTTATTTGCGTTATAATTTCCGAGTTTCGCACGTTCAAATTGAGCGCCTTTAAAAAAATCAGCTGCTAATTGGAACGTCGCGTTGGCGTAGGTATCAGCGGGTTCACTTTGGCAATTCATGTCGAGAGACGTGGTTGTAGAAATCGTTCAACCTGATGATGAGCTAAAAGGCTCGAAATTCGGATCGTTACCATCTCGAGAATACGCCACGTCGTCTTCATAAACGATGACATCGAGACCTCCTTACCACTTACTGAGCCAGTATTGGCTGGTTTCTTATGGCATGTGTCGTCCAGCGGTGGCATAGTGTAATATGTGGCACATTTGCAATATTTACTAATTTGTGTATGGTACAAATAAGATAATTTTAAAAAACTATTCAGAAGTGTTATCCATGTAATATAATCCACATGCACTTTTTATATTAATTTTAAATTAAGTCTAATTTTTTCTTTTACTTTTGTTCATAAAGACCACCAATGTTGAACAAAAATAAATAATTGCTTCCGTTTTTCTTCGTTTAAGTAAAAAAATAATCTGAAATAAAGACAAATCTTTCTTACTTTTGTTTATCTTTTCAACTTATTTCTTAAAGATCGGGAAATTGACAGTGGAGCCAATGTAAGTTGAAAGAACTCTAGTCAGTGTGAGTGAGATTGGAAATAGGGATGAGGAAATCCTGTTTTCTCTTTCTTCTAAATGGGAAAGTGCACTAAATCAGTAAATCACATAGGTTTTACCGGAGTGTTTCATCTTGCGCCGTACGAACTGGGCGTTCATGAATAATACATTTTTTTAATCAATCAAATAAATCAACCATCCCCTCTCACTCTTACTCTCTTTCTGCCTTTCTTCCTTTTTGTCATTTTAGAACTTTTTTTAGTAATGTTCATGTTTTTCTTTTCAAATAGTTAAAATAAATTATATATACATCAGTATCGTTTTTTCCACTTTGTTTACTAACAATTCTTATTAAACCTGCAATTTTTAGCCTTGATCGCCTTTTATAACAGTTTTAATTCTTCAAATACTTAAATTAACATGGAAATAATTTTGTGGTTTAGTCATCATCTTTCATCTTGATCCTCTGATTTTTTTACCCTTAAGGCTTTTTACCAGATACAAAAGTTTTGCTGGGGGCCGAGTGTATCCTTCTGGTCTGGTCTTTGCTTTTCTTAAGAGTAGAAATTTCAATATTTTATTTTCCTGCATAGGTTCCGCTGTTTCTCCTTCTTCCTCTATATTGTAATTTGCACAAGGTTGTATCTGCTGTTCTAACGCAGATGATGCTACACTTTTCCTCCTGGAGTCAGCAGTCCTACTATAATTTCAGACCTAACATGAACAAGGTAGGTCGGAACGTTTGTCGCTGCATAAGGGGCTATTAGGGTACCTTGATCGTTATTCAAATATCGTGAGATGCGGTCGGGTGTGATGTAGGTTTCAGAAAAACATTTTCTTTATCGTCCCAACGTTTCGATCTTTTATTGAGCCCTGAAGATGATCTCAATAAAAGATCGAAACGTTGGCACAATAAAGAAAATGTTTTTCTGAAACCTACATCACACCCGACCGCATCTCACGATATCTGAATAACTATCGATTAACGGTCACTAATCACTACACATTTCTACACGAGAAGAATGAAGAATATGGGTACCTTGATCGTTCATTCCTCGGCCGATTTATGGACTTACACGTTGCTCCTCTGTCATTAGGGTTGTTCGCCAGCAACCAATTCAAAATAACGCACGACGAACACCACCGAGAATAAAGAATTAAATTTAAAGAAATTTGAGATAATGATTTCGGCACCAACGGGAATGAAAGATTCCCGATTTAATGAGAGTGATTGATAGAAAATTATATAAAGGAAAGAAGGATAGATAGGACTCACTGCGTAAAGGATGGCTGATCGAAGCATGTGGCGGATTGTCCGATCTTGAAATGAAGCGATGATGAGATCAGTGCACTGACTCGGTCTTGGTCCAGTGAAAATAGCGATGAGAATGATGTTGGCGGATGCAATCCGCGGTGATGATGACAGCGGAGACAATCCAGGTATATTAGGAAAGTCCGAAGTTCCAACGGAAGATGAGGGGTTCAAGGAAGAAAGAATGATTAGGATATGGGTATACGTAAGGAAGTTATGGGATATTAGGAAATGCTAGGGAAATCGAGCGGACAATAAAGGAGCAGATGGGGTTGGAACCATGTGCTCGCAAGCGGTGACTGGAACGCGACGTTGAAGGTTTGAGCGGCGGAATTAGCGGATATATGAAAATGCGGGTATGATAAGGCGACACAATAGTGAATTTAACAGCGATTGGATGCAAATAACTAGATATCAGCCGATACACACTGTAAGGTGGAACCGTAGAGACGTTGATTAAGTCACAGTTAGCGGGTAAGTGAGAGAGAAAAAGGCATACAGGAAGGGATGAAAATTGGGGAAAGGGGTAGGGACGAGGGTTGTGATTGGTAAAAAGTGATGATGCGGGGGTTATATTGCGCATCAGAAATCGGGCGTCTTCGTAAACGCGACACGCCCGAACAAGGGTCTTGGTGCCCAAACAGCATTGAAAAGTCATCGGTGAACTATATAATGTTTGGTGATGTTGGCATGTCGCTGACAGATTAGTCAAAGTAGCTGACTTAAAAAACTTACTGGGAAATAACCGGGCGGAATTATTTTGCAGCTGATCTAAAATTCTTGTATTCCATGCAGGGGGTGTTTGCATTGTGTGAGGTATGACTGTAGGAGCTTCCAGTACGTTCGGAGCATTGGTGATATTTCAGCTTGAAAGCAAGTGAGATGTTGCTAGGGATGCCTATGGGAATCATAGTGCTTTATGCTTATAGGCATATGTAATTTCATCCACTACAGGTTTGTTCTGCTGCTCAGTAAAAAAATAACAGACAAAGATTTAAATTTTTTTAAAACACCCCTCTACACCTTTTAAATTGGGAATCACAATTAAAAGGTTTAGAGAGGTATTTTAAAAAATTAAATCATTGACTGTTCAATTTGTTTTACATTATTATTTATATTAATAATTAAGTAAATTTTCGTTTTTATTTTGTTGTAGTGTTCTGAGGAAGCTCAAACATTAGGAACACTCAAACGAAAAGCTTGGCATATGTATAATAAAATAAGACCACACGCCAAATAAAATTTCAAATCCAAACACAAAATCATTATCATTCCATTCTATTTAGTGGTCGATTGACAAAATTACTTCTTTCAATTAATTATTTTTTGTATGAAAGGTCTTGGCAGAAATGAAAAAGTTAGTGTCATGAGCGGGATTCGAACTCACGACGTTCGGCTCAATACGTCTCGATAGCTCAAGAAGTTAGAGAAGCGGTGTATTGAGCCGAAGGTCGTGGGTTCGAATCCCACTCGTGACACTAACTTTTTCATTTCAATCGTCCTTTTATAAAAAGAATAATTAATTATTATCATTGTTGCAACAATTGATTAATCTGAAAGAGTAAAATGAAACATAAAAGTTTTCATGATTAACTTCGGCCAGATTTTTTGTTGTGGTCATTTTTACTAATCATTTTTACGTTTTTTTTACTTTAAATAAAATAAAACATGATACTGAAAACAGAAATGGTATAAAACATGAAACGCCCGGTAAGCGTTAAAAGTTGCCGCATATGGTTGACGTTTTGACTAAAATACGATTTCTAAAATTCCAAATTGACAGGAAAACGCGTCGTAAATATTTCTGCGTGTTTGAAGGAAAAAGAAACAACAGTGTGAGTTAACTCCCTCTGTCCGAGTTTATTGGCGTGCCGCGGCTTCCCGGCATACCTAATAACGTGACGGTGCATAAATTTCGAGAGAAGTTTCCTCCCATCCCGTGAAAAATGATCTATCTCGACTAATATTCGAGTAAACTATGAAGTGCAGTATGTTAGGCGAATTTGAAAATGTGTTGGTCTGAGTTGCTCAGCGACGGTCGGCCCATAAATCCACTCGGGAAGACCTCGGATGCTCGGAGCTCTTATATTTTATTTCATCCTGTTGCCAAGAACTAACAACCAATTTTTCACTTTAGAAGCTTTCAACGTTCAGATAATGCTATTCATTTTCTTTACGATAAATTTAAGACCCACGTGAATTATCAATTTAAACTTTAATTTGAAATAACTATTAACCAAGAAAACATACAATAATTATCAAAAAGGCAAAAGACAATAAAAATTAATCGACTCTTCGGGCCTAAGAATGTTTTATTTCCACACTGTTGTACCTGCGTATAATCTACTGGACTTTGATAATAAAATGGTCAAGTCTGTCCTTTCTATCCTCATTAATTATTATTTTTCGTTGTCATGGGTCGACTACTTAAGGTACAGTCAGAAATGTTTTTTAACCTGAATGCTCATTCATAATAGGATCCTCATTTGGAGTGTAATTATTATTGAGTTATTTTAGTTTAGTTTCATGCCCCACACTTCAAGCATAGTAATAAACGCTTGTGAGTCAGGAAAAAATAAATCCTAGGCCCTGAAGATGATCTCAATAAAGCTCGAAACGTTGGCACGATAAAGAAAATGGTTTTCTAAAACCTACGTCACACCAGACCGCATCTCTCGATCTCCAATTAATCACTAACTAAGTCACCAAACACCACAAAAAAAAACAACTTTAAATTAAATTTTTTATACAAGCTGTCTCATCCTGAAAACTCAAATTGCGAAAAACAATCAAAACAACCTAGAACATGAATGTGCTAGCGATATCCCATATTTTAAAGTTCAAAGTTGTTAAAATTTCTAAAATTTTCTACCATTGTATAAATTAATTTTTTAATCTAAAATTTCTAGCATCGTATAAATTCATTTGTTGATCTAAAATTTTCTAGCATTGTATAAATTAATTTTTTAATCTAAAATTTTCTAGCACTATAAATTCATTCGTTAATCTAAAATTTTCTAGAATTGTATAAATTAATTTTATTTATTTATTTATTTTTAATCTAAAATTTCTAGCATTGTATAAATTCATTTTTTAATCTAAAATATTCTAGCATTGTATAAATTAATTTTTTAATCTAAAATTTTCTATCATTGTATAAATTCATTTTTTAATCTAAAATTTTCTAGGACTGTATAAATTCATTTGTTAATCCAAAATTTTCTAGCATTGTATAAATTAATTGTATTTATTTATTCATTTTTAATCTACAATTTCTGGCATTGTATAAATTAATTTTTTAATCTAAAATTTTCTAGCACTGTATAAATTCATTTGTTAATCTAAAATTTTCTAGCATTGTACAAATTAATTTTATTTATTTATTTATTTTTAATCTAAAATTTCTAGAATTGTACAAATTAATTTTATTTATTTATTTATTTTTAATCTACAATTTCTAGCATTGTATAAATTAATTTTATTTATTTATTTATTTTTAATCTAAATTTTCTAGCATTGTATAAATTCATTTTTTAATCTAAAATATTCTAGCACTGTATAAATTCATTTGTTAATCTAAAATTTTCTAGCATTGTATAAATTCATTTTTTAATCTAAAATTTTTTAGGACTGTATAAATTCATTTGTTAATCTAAAATTTTCTAGCATTGTATAAATTAATTTTTTTCACAGCCTACATGTATTTGTAACAATGTTTATAAATCCCAGGCCCTGAAGATGATCTCAAAAAGCTCGAAACGTGACACAATAAAGAAAAATCTTTTCTGAACGTAACTCACGCCAGACCCCATCGCAGGATCTACAATTAATGATTAACTAAACACCACATACGCAAAAAAAAAAAAAAAACGTTAAATTAAATTTTTTATAAAATCTGTCTCATCCTGGAAACTTAAATTGCGAAAAACAATCAAAACAACCTAGAACATGAATGTGCAAGCGATATCTCATATTTTGACATCGTAAGTGCCTATGATACAAGAATTAGGGTAAAGTTAATGAGTTAAATTTAAAGGTTGAAACAGATATCCGCTCAAAAAGTTATTGCAAGTTTATGACAACAATTTTGTAAAAAAAGATTCAACAAAAGTACGACTAAAGTGACTTACTTCACAAAGACATCAGAGAAACGGAACGCGTAAAAATTTTGCGATCGTACTGATGGAAGCACAATTTTTTCTTAGGAGAAAAAATCTCACTATATATATTTGAAAAATAAAAGTCTGAGGATATGCAGTACCCAGAATTGAATAATTGTGAAGAAGATGGGAAAAAATCTTAAACACCTGATCACCAGACACTAATAGATTACTTTAAACAATTAACTGCACATAAATATACTAATGACTTGTTAGGTTAAGGGGGGTCAGGTCAGATAGGATTAGGGTTACGTTTAGAGTTAGAGACGGGTTAAGGATATATTAGAAAGGTTACGATTAGGTTAGGATTAGAGTTAGGAGACAGGATGAGAGGGTAAATGCAAATGAATATAAAATGTAACAAATAGTTATTAAAAATGGTCTAGAATTAGAAAGGCATGCGTGAAACGCATATCAACGAGAATAGACGGATCAGTAAAAGTGGTCAGTTCAGTAAACACAAACTTTACGTTGTTATTTTATTATCGACCAACTTTGATACACTCTGGATTTGGTAAACTTTCGGCTTTAACCTAAGCGACTTACCTGAAATCCCAAGACCCGGTTTAAAAGGATATTATTGTAATTAAACCTTCCAATCTTAGCAGAATCCAGGATCTATGTTTTCAACAGCACTGTCCTTAACGACCATTACACTCTTTTTAGAAGAAATTGTAAGATCCAGCTATGAAAAATTTGATACATTTAATACCCACGTTCAACTTTCCTGCCTATCTCAATAACCTTCCAAGACGTCAAAAAAGAAGAAACAAGGAAAAATATCTCAAAAATCAGTACAAAAAAACCCAGACGAATATAATTCAAGCCGACCAGAATACTAAAGCATATTACGTCCACACCTTGGTACGCTAGGAACCAAGTACAGCATGAGATTCGGCCACAACAGGTCTGTAATGCTCTTAGATTTCCTGGTCCGCACGCGCGCTACACTGAAGAACACACAGTGTATGCGTCCCCTACGTCGAAAGATCGGGGTAACTAGCTGAAACTGTCCTAGAAATCGTGGCTTGCATTGGTTCACAAGAAACGAGGAATTGTCATAAAACGTGAGTCATATGGTCACGTTGATACGCCCTTGGACTTTGTACATATCACACAAGGTTTTCGGACAGGCCTTAAGACCAACGGACTTGTCGATTTTTTTGAACGTTGAAGAGATATCCAATCTTGATCATTTAGAGGAAGTAAAAGTCAACCTGCTGAAGGATGATTAACGACCAGTACGCCTTGTCCAACGACATTTGGATGTTATCTAGGCCAGCGAAGTTATCACCCAAAGTAAAAGTCAACCTGCGGACGGAACATTAACGAGCAGTACGTCTTATCAAACGACACTTGGATGTCATCCAGGTCAGCAAAGTTATCACCCAAACAAAAAGTCAACCTTCGGAAGGTTCATTAACAAGCAGTAAGCTTTATCCAACGACAGTAGGATGTTTTCCAGGTTAGCGAAGTTATCACCCAAAGAAAAAGTCAACCTGCGGACGGATCATTAACGAGCAGTACGCATTCTCCAAGGACAGAAGGATATTTTCCAGGTTAGTGAAGTTATCACCCAAAGAAAAAGTCCACCTGCGGAAGGTTCATTAACAAGAAGTACGCCTTATCAAACGACACTTGGATGTTACCCAAGTCCGCGAAGTTATCAACTTATATTTTCAAGTTTTACCCTACAACTATCTTCACCAAGATGAGGAAACATCATGTAGATCTTTGGTCTAAAGAACCCTAAGCAGGACTTTGACAAACATGTTCCATTTCATAATATTTTGTTTATGCTTAACTGCAGCGTAATTAAATTTTAAAATGAAGCAACATCTGTTTGGCAGGCTGTGGTTTTTTGTTTGCGAATTTGTGTAAAAAATGGGAAATGAAGCAGGTTGGTGACATGTATATTGTGTTTGTGTCATAAACCAAGAGATAAATGAATTATTACTGACTGGTTCCCAATAAATTAAGAAAAATGTGATTTTTAAGTTATACAAATCTCTTCGGACGCCTGTCAAGGTGCAAAATTTCTTTCAAGTTAAATCCATTATTTTACCTTAAATATTTAACTTACACGGGTTACATGGGCATATGCAGAAAGTTTTTCGCCATAGCAAAATGCGGCCTTTGTTTTATGTTGGTGAAGAAAGAAAAAGGGCCTTTTGTTAAGCCCCAGGCGTAGTCGGCAAGTATTACGGATGCAAGTCAGTGCAGGTCGAAAAGCCGGAAAAAAGACTGGAGGCGGCTCGTCGTGGGATGGGCCGCCAAATACCATTAAATTGGGTTTAGAGTTTCACCTGGTTTGGGAAGTTGGGACCGCTGTTTGCCGAGGGTGTTAGGCCAAGGGCCCCGGAGCTTCCCTTATGTCAAGACGACCTCCATCAAACCAAGAGAATTCACGTTTATCGGCTGAAATAGCGACGAATCCGAGGGCCCCTGATCCTTCAATTATTCAGCTTCACCCGTTTAGAACCGTTCACCTGTTTCACTCAGTCTATAGTTAAATGATAATGTAAATTTCCATGCTAATATCATGCTTCGTTTAAAAATTTAGCGTAACAGGAAAATTTAATAACGTCTCAAAAAAATCTTTTCACTAATTTCTGCGCGTGTGAGCTCGCCATTCGGGTCCTTTGTGACATCAAAGTTGTTCTTACGCCTTTCTTAGTTGACAGAAAAAGAAAAATGTCAAAAATAAATTTAATTATTCGTAATTATACGACGTGGCTGGTTTTTTTTTCAGAATGTATACAGGGTGCCAGGCTACTCGCGTCACAAATTTACCAGTGAATTTCTCACCTTAAACGCAAAAAAAAGTTCGTACCATGGTCCGATTTTCAACCCTTTCGTATATATTCCTAATTTTATGATTTTTCAGCTATCTACGTGTTTCGTCATAAATCTACACGTAACTCTTGAATTATTCATTTTTCGGAAAATCCTAAAAAAGCCTTGAAATGATTATTAAATTTTCTTTGAGAAGAAATCCTTCTAAAGCTGTCAATTTAATTTTAGGTAAAAAAACAAACACAACATCTTCCAAAAACTGATAAATTTAAAATTTGTAGAAAAACTAAATTTGCAACCTAACCTTTGAAAAAATTATTGTAGAATGTTACAAATTTCATAACTTCTTCGTTTAACAAGCTTTCTAGCTGTATATTTATTTATAATATTATATAATGGAATTTAATAATGTAATAAGTAAGTCTTATATATAATTCTTTAAGTATATTGAATAGAAATGCAGAAATTTTATCCTTTGGCAGATATTTCAATTTTTTCCCCAGATATCTTTAGATTTTGTTATAAATCTACTCGTAGCTCTTGAATTATTCATTTTTAGAAAAACACAAATAAGGCATTGAAAAGATTATTAAATTTCTTTTAAGAAGACATCCTTCTAAAGTCTTCAATTTAATTTTTGGCAAAAAAACAAAAACAAACACATCTTCCAAAAACTGCTAAATTTAAAATTTGTAGAAAAAACTAAATTTGGAACCTAACCTTGGAAATTTTTTTTATAGAATGTTACAAATTTCATAACTTCTTCGTTTAATAAGCTTTCTAGCTTTGTACCCTTTTCTTTAAATACATTGAACCTAAATACAAAAATTTTACATTTTGGCAGATGTCAATTTTTTCCCCAGATATTTCTGGATGTTGTCATAAATCTACTCGTAGCTCTTCAATTATACATTTTTGGAAAAATCCAAAAAAGCAGTGAAAACTTGATTAAATTTCCATTTTCAGATATATTTCTAAAGCTCCCAATTAAATTTTTGGCAAAAAAATACGCCTTCCAAAAACTGCTAAATTTAAAATTTGTAAAAAAACTAAATTTACATCCTCATCGAAAAGATTCACCGTAGAGTTTGGACATTTTCATAACAATTTCATTGTTTAAGAAGCTTTCTAGCGGTATACATTTTCTTTAATTACATTGAACCCAAATTCAGAAATTTTATACTAAATGTGAAAAAAGTAGTGAAAAGAAAAAAGGGGAATGTGGTTAAACTAGTAATTTTAACTTAATAAAAAACACAAAGAAACAAAGAAAATATAGCGAACAACCAAAGCAGAACAATTGACCATGTTGTCTAAACTAAAACCAGACAAAAGAAAAACAGAATAACAACACAGCATTTTTCATTTCCAACTTTAACCTAATAAAAAAGCTCAAAAAGAAAGAAAATTTCAACGTGAAAAATCGAACAAAACCCGTAAAAAGAGACAATAAACAACCAAATGAAGTTGAATTTTTGTTTTTGTTGCGCTTTTTAATTGTTTCATGTTACCTTTGTGGTTAAAACCACCTGGCGAATTTTATCGTATGAGGTGCGAAACACACTGTGTAATATAAATAAAATATAAATCAAAAATAGTATTTAATAATAAAATGAAGCACCTAAAGTTGCCTTTGTTCCGTTCACAGATAAAACCTGCCATTTTGTCTCCAGTTTCATCCGAACACATCCCAATTTTCACTAAATAAAGCTCATTCAATTAATTAACGTTTTTAGATAAAAAAGTCAGTGTCACGAGCGGGATTCGAACCCACGACCTTGGCTTGATACGCCGCTACTCTACCACTTGAGCTATAGTGACTTCGATCCGATCGGGCACTAATCGATCCGATTTAAAATTTTTGAAAGTAAAAGTAATAAATAATTTCAAATATGAAGTTTTTGTTTTATTTGAAAAGAAAGAATTCAAAAGAAGAAGGAAAAATTCAACTCTCAAAGTTATTGTGTCGATACCCACAATCAGTAATAGAACATAAACTTCATAGTGTTATTGGTTGTTTTTGCTTTTCTTATTTCTTTAAGGTACATTTAAAAATCTTATTCTTGTAGTCATGTTTGAAGATCAAGAGGTCAGGAATGCTCTTGTTTTCGATAGGGCAATCACCCTCAACCTCCATAAATCCATCCAAACGTCCTTGAACCTTCGTTCCTCTTCGAGGTTGGCGTCTAATTTCTTCATGCAGTCTTTGAAGTAGGCTGTCAAGGGTTTCTTGACGTTGAATGCAATAACCTCACATAGACTGTGTACGACATCGACTCCCGAGCACACGTCTCGTCCCTGATCTCATCGTCTTCTTCAGCTGGCCGGTTGAAACAGTAGATGCATTCTGGTTAATAATTTTCCAAGACATTATCAACACGGTTCATTTCGTGTCGGAGATCATCTCAAAACCGGTGAAAATATCCTTGCAGATCTTCATGTCTTGTGATAGAGAGAATCGTTCCGGATTTCGAAATCAAAAAACCAAAGGGATGGAAAAAGTCCAACGGGAGAGAGATCGTAAAGAGAGAGTGTTAGAGAAAAAAATATCATCCTTTCATATTTGACAGAAAAAGAAACATCTATTGTTCATTACTCTTAATAAAATGTGGTTGGATTTCCCCAAAATACTTTCAACAGAAATCCAAAGTAGTAATTAATAATACAATTAAGATAAAATTAGCATTACTAAAATAAAAATACCGAAGTTGTCTTTTTCCACTCGAAAATCTTTAAACAGATATATCTCCGCTATATTCTAAATAATTTCATCCTAAAATGTCCTAATTTTCACGAAATCAAATCTAGTTTTAAAATCTGGTGACAATGGTTAAGCATTTAGATAGATGGATTGATTGATAGAGAAACAGAAAAGAGAGAGAGAGAGAGAGAGAGAGAGAGAGAGAGAGAGAGAGAGAGAGAGAGAGAGAGAGAGAGAGAGANATATATATATATAGTTAGATAGAAAGGGGAAGAGAGAGTGAAAGAGATATATGGAGAGTGGTAATATTAAAATATATTATTGCATATCATTCACAATTAGGGTGTTCATATAAGAAAATAAATGGTTAGACAGCAAAGAGAAAAAGAAAGATTTACGGACAGTATAAAATAATTGCGAAGATTAGATAGATAAGTAGATAGGCAAGACCAGTGTGTTTACACAATTGATTATGATGAGCCTTTTTTTTAATATTTACTTTTTGAAATTTTTTAAACATTTGTCATTTGTGATTGTAAGAAAAATCAAGGGGTTTTGAAATCTGCTAAATGCCTCGGATGTTCATTTGGTGAAACTGTTCGAGATAAAAGAACGAAATGATGATTTCTATTGTCCTTGGTCGTGGAAAAGAATACCACCAGTTAGAAACTTCAAACGGACCCACCTCTCAATCCTCTGGTCTTCACAAGACAGAAAAAAGGAATTTTCTTAATCCTGTGAGGTGAAAATGCTCTTTGGGATTGGGCGTTTCAACCCGTTCAGAAAACTTTTACTGTTACAACCCTTGGAATCTTTACGTTTGTCACTTGAAAAGAAAGAAAACGAACAAACCTCACGAATACCGTTTCACGATATAATTTTACAAAATTTGTTCTTTTTTTAATATTGAACAAATATACTATTTGATTTATGTTTTGTTTTTTGTACACTTTTCTATTTATTGAAAGATTGATTTTGCCCTATATTGAAAATTTGGGCAATTACATGATTTTAAAACAAATCTCCTTTTATTATCATCAAATATAGGCATTCTGGTAGTTAATTTAATATTGTCAACATGCCAGCAGACATATACTGAAGATGGCAAAATGCCGAAACTGTTTAACCAATACTCAGAGCTAAATTAGATATCAACGATGAGGGATAAAGACAATTCAAATACAATTTGCCAACATAATTTTTTTGTGGATCGTGAAAAATAGGTTTGCATGTACTTTGCACATACGGGACAGAGAAAATTAGAGAAAGAGAGAGAGGGAGAGAGAGAGGGGGAGAGAGAGAATTAAAATTATTGATATTGACAATGCTAGCAGTTAAAATTTTGCAGAACCGATTTCATTCTTTGTCGTTTAAACATGGAATTCGAAGCATTAATAAAATAAAAATACCGAAGTTGTCTTTTTCCCCTCGAAAATCTTTAAACAGATATATCTCCGCTATATTTTAAATAATTTTATCCTAAAATGTTCTAATTTTCACGAAATCAAATCTAGTTTTAAAATCTGGTGACAATGGTTAGGCATTTAGATAGATAGATTGATCGATAGAGAAACAGAGAAGAGAGAGAAGATAAAAGAGAAAAACTACAAAAATGTAATTTTTCGACATATTTTTAAAATGACCTACGACGTTGTACGAAAATGATTTTTAAACCAATTCATCAAAATGGCTAAAGGGTTAAAATTGGTAGACCATTTCTGACAGCGTTGGGTTCGATCTCGAAGGCTGGGTTTAATAAGGGGCCGGGTTAATACGACCAAGTGATGGGTGGATGCAATATGTTAGAACAGGTCGGGACATCCCTCCGACATTGTCCGCCTGGATAAGCTTTTGATTTGACCGTAAATGAAAAAAAAAAGAAGAAATTCTTTAGGATTGTTCCACAAGAAACAATATCAAGTGAGTAAATATTTATTTATTTCAAGCAGAGTAAATATTTAGATATATATTAGAGTAAATATTTAAATATATATTAGAGTAAATATTTATTTTTTTTCCCTATTAAGGGAAAAATAGCGAAACAGAAATGTTGAATTTTTGGTCATTATTTTGGTAAAATAGCCAATTTTTAAATCAGAATAGGCATGTAATAATAGTACATGATTAAAATGATAATTTTTTTAGCTTTCGGCAGAATATATTGCCTTCATCAAGACTCTGTATTAACAATAATTTTCCATGATTAATATATAATATACAATTAATATACAATTTTTAAAATTTTCCTTAATTACTAAATCGAAAATTTTTAACATAAGTAAAATTTTAAAAATTGTATATTTGAAAATTTACTTATGTTAATTTGTTAATATAGAGTCCTGATAAGACAAGAAAATAAATGTTGTTTCTGTCTTCCTGGCCTCATCCCCAATCTACCTTTTGGAAAGAAAAATATAGATAAAAATTTTATTAATTTATAAACTAGGCAAAAACCAACACAGTTGTTTAAAAGTGTTAAATTTTCTTATGACCTTAACGATATATATTTAGAGTAAAACAAATAAAATAAACATTAACCATTTTTCGTGACCCTGGAAGGAAATTGTAAATTGACAGTAAGATAATTATTATAATATCATTGTAAACTATTTCAGTAAATATATCTTGTATCTAAGTATTTTTAAAATAATAATTTTTTACCGTAAACCTTTTCTGTTTAAGGCAAAATCTACAAATTTTTTCGATACCGTTCATTTTCGTCTGCCTGTCCTTGCTGAGTTGACCAGCGCGCCATCTTTAGTACGTAACAAATTTGCTTTAAGGTATAAGCGGGGTGAAGCAAATTGTATCTGTTATTTGGTGGTTATTGATAATTTCTGTTTGCCTATCCTCGCTTGGTTGTCTGTTCGACGCGATTTCGGCATTTTGCCATCTTCAGCGGTTACAATTTTTTATCAAGGTTAGAAGTATGGTGAGATAGATTTCGCGTTTGTTTATAACAAATCATTGCTGTTTTATTATTCTAAAACTTTTTTAACCGGCTTGTTCTTTATTAAACATTCTCGTATTTTTCAAAGTCTCACCTATTTATTAATGTCGTTTAGATTTTAAATCAAGGATATAAATAGGTTGAGGCAGAGTTTGCCTTTATTTAACACAAATACACAGATGGCTTTTTTCAAAACTTATAACAGTTTTATGGCTTGTTCCTCAACATTCTCGTGTTTTTCAACGTCTCGCCTGTTTAATAACGTCGTATAGATGGGAACAGAACAGAACAATTTTACATCAAGGATATAAGCAGGTTGAGGCAGATTTGGTCTGTGTTTAACATAAACACACAAACATTGACTTTTTCAACACTTATACTATTTTTACGGAAAGTTTCTCATTAACATTTGTCGTCGTTTTTCATAGTCTCATCCGTATAATAATATTGTTTGGACAAAAACACAGTAGAATAATTTTCATCAAGGTGGGTCCCCCCCGTGAGCCAAATTTTCCTTGTTATTTCGTCGTCATTGTTCATTTTTGTTTGCCTATTTTTATTTCTCTCTCTAATTTAATCGTTTCCGTACATTTTGGTCTACCTATCTACACTGGGTTAGACAGCCAGATGTGTTTAGGCATTCTGCCATCATCAGTGTAAAAATTTTACATAAAGGGTGGAAGTAGGGTGTGTTAAGGGCCAGTGTTTGACCCAAACGATAATTTTTTTCATTTTTCACCATTTATACTTCTTTTACAGTTTGTGCATTGTTAAACGTTCTCGTATTTTTCAGACTGGTCTATTTAATAATATCGTTTGAATGAGAATAAAGCAAAACTATTTTACATCAAGGATATAAGCGGGTTAAGGCAAATTGTGCCTGATATTTGTCGTTGATAATTTTTGTCTGCCTTTGATTGCTTGGTAGTCTGCCTTCAGCATTTCGCCAATTTTATTTTTGGATGGGCATGATTTTTCTGAAGTCAAAGTGTTTTTCTGTAATGCTTTCAGAGTGCGAGTGATAATGTAATCTTGTCTGTCGGTGCCTTTGGTCGATTAAGCCTGAATTGTTTTATAGTTCATGTCGGTCTATTTTTTTAAAATTTGTGTGGTTTTTTTTGTAATGGTGTACTATTTAAGAATGCATTATGTTAGTATATTTCAAGATTTTCTAATTCTTTCATTTTTCCTCCTTTTTGTACTTTATGAAGTAGTTTGTTGTTGATGATTCTTTTGACGTTTTGTTTTTTGAGCGGTTAGTTGCATAGTTTGATTTTCAATCGTTGCCTCTAAATGATGAATGTTCTTCCTATTTTTAATTTTTCATTGTGCCTGTCTGATGTATTGGGTGGGTTTTTACAAGATATGTTGTTTTGTTGATACGGATTCATTTTAGTGTCTGTTTGTTTGGTTTTGTTTATTATTCTGTATTGTGTTTGGGTCGTAAGCGTTATTATTCGTAGGTTTTATTGTTTTATTTTGTTTTTCCATTTCTCTTTTGTCAGTGATAGAGTTTTTTTGCCTAGTTGAAGAATTCTATTTCTGATATGAAAATTGCCAGAATATTTGTTTTACATGATGTTTATTTCCTCGATCACGCGTTTCTAGTTATTTATTGCCATTGAATAAAACACGCAGTGAAAGGGGATCGGGATTAAGAAGAAATATGCCTTGAATGGGTAAAAGAGGCGCGTGCGGGTGGCTCGACTAGTTGGAAAATGCAAACAAAGTGTGCTCGGGGAACCGCTGTTTGCAGCACGGTCATCCCTTTGACATATACGTGCTGGGAATATAGGGGGGCCGACATATCTCACATATGCCCGGCACATGACTTGAACAGCGAATCCATTTATCCCTGAAGATGCCGCGGTTCACATTTCATTTTTGATGAGCTGCATTTCTGAAAGCATCCCTTCAACGGCAAAGAGGCGGGAGAGCAAATGCTCATAGCGCTTCTTTATATGGGTGCGCTTTTTACGCCTGGAAATACTATCTTTGATAAACCGCGAAACTAGAAAAGGTTTTTGAATTTCTACCGAATCCATTGAAAATATCGGTAAATGTATTCGACCCGCCTGTTTACGAGCGTTATGACTATTTACACACGATATCATTTGTTGCTCAATTAGTGAAATACATTTCTAAACCGTAGAAACTACCCTCACAGGCAAAATATTCCACCCAACTGATTTTTGATTTGTGAGGTGGGTTGCGATATACAGGGTGAATTGCTACTCGTGCTACAAACTTCTCCAGTAGATTCTTCACCCTAAAATGAACAAAAAAGTTCATATTGTCCATGGTCCGATTCTCAACCATTTCAGAGTAATTTCGCTTTTTATCGATTTTGAAAGATATCACGTCCTGGCGTCGGAAAATCGTGATATCTTTTAATCTAAACATTTCTCTGAAAATCTAATAGCACCGTTGAAATTCCCGTTAATTTTTCAATAAGAAGATGACGGTGGCAAAATGTTTGGGCTAATTTTTTGTGTTTTATTTCAGCCAGAACTACAAAAAGAGTGGAAAATTGTGTAAATCGGAAAGTGTATAAAGTAATCCAGAGTTTCTAATTTTAGTCTCAGAAGGCAGCAAATTTGAGGAAAACTACCTGATTTAATAACGCTTCCAACGCACTCGTCATTTTCTTATTTAGTGGTTGTGAGACCAAGATGTTGATGACAAAAAGAGAAAAAATGGTGGTTCAAGGATTGCTAATGTTTGAGAGTGACTTGCTACTCGTGCTACAAACTTCACCAGTAGATTCTTGACCCTAAAATGAACAAAAAAGTTCATATTGACCATGGTCCGATTCTCAACCATTTCAGAGTAATTTCGCTTTTTATCGATTTTGAAAGATATCACGTCCTGGCGTCGGAAAATCGTGATATCTTTTAATCTAAACATTTCTCTTAAAATCTATAAGCACCGTTGAAATCCCCGTTAATTTTTCAATAAGAAGATGAAGGTGGCAAAACGTTTGGGTCTTTCTTCCTTGACCTTCTAGCTGTTTGTAAACTTCTTAAGCATTACATACTAAATGGGCATTAAATTAAATTAAAAAATTTCAATGGAATTATGATTTTGATTCTCTCTAAAAATTAACGGGGATTTCAACGGTGCTTATAGATTTTAAGAGAAATGTTTAGATTAAAAGATATCACGATTTTCCGACGCCAGGACGTGATATCTTTCAAAATCGATAAAAAGCGAAATTACTCTGAAATGGTTGAGAATCGGACCATGGACAATATGAAATTTTTTGTTCATTTTAGGGTGAAGAATCTACTGGAGAAGTTTGTAGCACGAGTAGCAATTCACCCTGTATATATAATGATTCTACTGAAATGTATATAGCGTTGCGCATGTAACTGCGGTTCTTCGTTCACTCCTAATCATTTAGACGGCACGTACAGAAATGCCAGAGTGGCAGGTATTAAAAAATTAAAAAAAAAAACAAACAATATATATAATGCATATAAATACATACCAAAAACACCGGCACCCCGAGGGTTCAGGGATTCATAAAACTTTGTAGTTGAAATACCCTAGTAAAAACCAACACTTCCGCAATGCTCGTAGGTTGTGCGGGTTGAATCTATTCAACAAAATTACTATACTTTGAGCAAAATCAAAATAATCTTTTTTCTGAAAACATTATGTCCATCTTTTTTTATTTTATTTTGTTTTATTTTTCATTTCCTTAGCAATTTACATTTTTTAAAACTTTTTTTAGACCAAGACTCAACTATTAAACGTTAAAAGACGTGAAAATTTGATTAACATATAAAAATATATACAAATCAATTTATATGACATGTGGGTGGAATATTTTGCCTGTCAGTGTATTATAATTACAAACATTTCTATTTAAAATAATTTAGCTAATCTAAGATAGAACATTAAAGGTGCAATAGGTACGCCAAAAAATCTGTGGAACAATTGAGGGACTAAATCATAAAATGAATTTTTATTGCCAACAACGGTATTGGCGTGGACTTAACACATAAGTAAAAAAAGAAAACTTTTTTTGACTTACGTATTATGAAAAAAAAATTCTCTCTTGTAACCTTTTCTTTAGTTGAGTTGTGTCAATTTTCTTATATGTGTGTGATATGTTTTAATTTAATTATATTTTATGCTTGACAAAAATATTTATTTTTTGGCATTTATATTACTGTTTATATTTTATGGCTTTTGTTTTGTTTACTAGTTCACAAGAAAAATAATAAAAATACAGGGTTGTTAATTGTGATGTGAACGAAATGACAACCTGTTCAACCTTCTTTGCCTGATTCTTCTTGATTTTATTTTTTTAAAAATAATTTACTATTGGCAATAATTACAATTAATTAAGGTTTTTATTTGAGATGAAAAAAAGTCAATGGCACGAACGGGATACGAACCCACGATCTTCGGCTAGATACGCCGCTGCTCTACCACTTGAGCTATCGTGACCTCGATCCACTCGGATTTTTTTCATCTCAACTAAAAACCTTAATTAATTGTAATGTAGTAATTGGTCAAGCGGACCACGAAATTTATGAATTTAATGAATTGGCAATAATATTGAACTGTTCGTAATTTCTTTTATATAAAAAGTTGTAATTTAAAAATTCAACCTTTACGACCGGCCCTGGTGCTGGCGTACAGATTCAAACCCCGCGAAAAATTTACGCATGGAATTATTGGCGAGTTAGATTTGGTGAGCGCGTGCGGTGAGACATGAAAAATAGCTGATTCATATCACTGATAGAGCGGTTTTGACTAGATCGTTAAAAATAGCTTTTGTTCACATTTCTACACTGCAATGGCAAGGAAAAGATTATGGCACCTGTGAAAACCCTCCTTGAACTATACGGACCTTGACACCATACTTCTGGGGAAAATTCTATACCTCAAAAAGTTAAAATATTCCAGGAAATCCATGTTTAAACGCCAAAGAGAAATCGGTTCGGCAAAATTTTATGTGCAGAATAAATCATTTTACATTTTAATTGACGCTAGCATTGTCAATTTCAATAATTTTAATAATCACTCTCATTCTCTCTCCCTCTCTCTCTTTTTCTAATTTTCTCTGTCCCATATGTGCAAAGTACATGCAAACCTGTTTTTAACGATCCTTAAAAAAATTATGTTGGCAAATTTTATTTGAATTGTCTTTTTCCCACATCGTTGATATCTAATTTAGATCTGAGTATTGGTTAAATAGTTTCGGCATATTGCCATCTTCAGTATATGTCTGCTGGCATGTTGACAATATTAAATGAACTACCAGAATGCCTGTATGCGATGACAATAACAGGACATTTGTTTTAAAATCATGTAATTGCCCAAATTTTCAATATAGGGCAAAATCAATCTTTCAATAAATAGAAAAGTGTACAAAAAACAAAACATAAATCAAATAGTATATTTGTTCATTATTAACAAAAGAACAAATTTTGTAAAATTATATCGTGAAACGGTATTCGTGAGGTTTGTTCGTTTTCTTTCTTTTCAAGTGACAAACGTAAAGATTCCAAGGGTTGTAACAGTAAAAGTTTTCTGAACGGGTTGAAACGCCCAATCCCAAAGAGCATTTTCACCTCACAGGATTAAGAAAATTCCTTTTTTCTGTCTTGTGAAGACCAGTGGATTGAGAGGTGGGTCCGTTTGATGTTTCTAACTGGTGGTATTCTTTTCCACGACCAAGGACAATAGAAATCATCATTTCGGCCTTTTATCTCGAACAGTTTCAGCAAATGAACATCCGAGGCATTTAGCAGATTTCAAAACCCCTTGATTTTTCTTACAATCACAAATGACAAATGTTTAAAAAATTTCAAAAAGTAAATATTAAAAAAAAGCCTCATCATAATCAATTGTGTAACCAATCTAATCATTGTCTGCAGTTTTTAAAACGAGAGTTTATTTTGTGAAAATTGGGTTGTGTTAGGATGAATTTGGTCAGAAAGTGGCGTAGTCATATTTGTTTAAAGATTTTCGAGTGAAAAAAGGCAACTTCGATGTTTTTATCTCAATAATTTTTATTTTTTCTACATTTCATTATTAATTACTATTTTGGATTTGTATTGAATATATTTTGGAGAATTCCAACAACTTTTTGTTGTAGAGAGTAAGGAATAATAGACGTTTCTTTTTCTGTCAATATGAAAGGCACTCTCTCTTTTCTTTCTTTGTTCTATCAATCAATCACTCTATCTGTCTATTTATACATTTACCTACATATCTAAATATCTACCCATTATCTGCAGATTTTAAAACTAGATCTGATTTCGTGGAAATTTGGATGTGTTAGGATAGAATTTGTCAGAAGTTGGCGGAGATATTCTTGTTAAATGTTTTTGACGAAAAAAAGCAACTTCGTTGCCCTTTTGTTATTACTCTAATGTTTTGTTAATTTATTATTAATTACTTCGTGGATTCATATTATTCTGAAGACATCTAACCACAGTCAAATATGAAAGTCTCTCTCTCTCCGTCACCCTCTCTCTCTCCGTCTCTCTCACTCTCTCTCTCTTCCCTCTTTCTTCAATCAATCAATCAATCAATCAATCAATCAATCAATCAATCAATCAATCAATCAATACATTTACCTATATATCTAAATACCTAATCATTATCCGCAGATTTTAAAACTAGATCTGATTTGTATGTGGCTAAGGCTCTCTCTTTCTCTCTTTTCTCTGTTTCTCTATCAATCAATCAATCAACCTATCTATCTGAATGCCTAACCATTGTCTGCATATTTTAAAACTAGATTTCCTTTCGTGCAAATTGGGATACTTTAGGATGAAATCAGTCAGAAAGTGGCGGAGATAGTCTTCTTTAAAGGTCTTTGACGAAAAAAAGCAACTTCGGTACCTTTGTTTTATTAGTCTTAATTACTTCTTAATTTTTTATTAATTATTAGTGGACTCATATTATTTTGATGGAATGCAACCACAGTCATATATGAAAGGCTGTCTCTCTCTCTCTCTCTCTCTCTCTCTCTCTCTCTCTCTCTCTCCGTATACCTCTCTCTCTCTCTCTCTCCGTATACCTCTCCGTATACCTCTCTCTCTCTCTCTCTCCGTATACCTCTCTCTCTCTCTCTCTCTCTCTCTCTCTCTCTCTCTCTCTCTCTCTCCGTATACCTCTCCGTATACCTCTCCGTATACCTCTCTCTCTCTCTCTCACTCTCTCTCTCTTTCTTTCTCTCTCTCTTTCTCTCAAATACATACACACAATAACTTATTTTCAGTTTTCTTTATAATCGACAGTACACGCTGACGAAGCTCAGGACTAATAATTATCGCCCGGATAAGTGTAGTGAAAATTTAAGCGTTTAACGACAATTTAAAAATTTAAACTCAGTGTAATAACAATAATCGACTTAATTGTTCCAAGTCAGGTTAACTCGATTTGTGTTCAAAAGTGGATTAAACATCTGACGAGTCCAGATGAACTCGATTACGATAGAAGTCCGTTTATTTTATTTGCTAAGTTTTAATATACTGTTAGTGAATTAAACTTAATCATTGCATTATTTATCACCGTACATTTATATTGAACTGTTGTAAAATAACCTGTACGTACATATGTAGAATACCATCTGTTTTTCAGTAGTAACGATTATATTTTTGAATACGTTTCTCCCTTGAAAATAATACACTTTTCACGTTATTTAAAATTGATGGGGCTCGTAAATTTGCAAACGTCACACTTGTTTCGGTCGAATGGACAATTTTGTACAGGGTCGCGCTCATGCTTTCACGCAAGCGTGTAATTATTCCCGTAATTAACCAACGTGGAGAGTCTACGTAAGGGTTGATTTTCATTTATAGTTTAATGTACCTTATTCACCATTTTGTCAGAGAAGGGAGTGTTAGGGGAATCTGACGCTGATTAAAACATAGTTTTGACATTAGGGCCGCCTGGGTTTTATATTATCAGCTTGAACATTATCTACAATCCTTTATAGTTCGTGGTCAGATTGACTAATTAACATTTTTCAATTAATTAATATTTATGAAAGGTATTGGTTAAGATAAAAAAAAGTCAGCGTCACGAGCGGGATTCGAACCCACGACCTTCGGCTAGCCGTCGATATTTAGCCGAAGGTCGTGGGTTCGAATCCCGCACGTGACGCTTTTTTATCTCAACCAATACCTTTCATAAATATGAATTAATTGAAAAATTATCTACACTGCTATGCTCAATAAATTTTTTCTGGTATAAAAGTTTTTTTAATTTTGTTTATTTGACTGTTGAGAAGATCAAAAATTCAGTAAACCTATTCTTGTCCAAAACGAAATTCCAGTGAGTATAGAAGCGGAAACGGGGCTAATAAGATAACACGGCACTTCCTCTACAAAGGCCTACTTTAAATTATTCAAATGAAGTCTTCCCTTTAATTAAAGCGCGTTGAGCGGGAGGGATAAGGACTAAGTAGTCGGCGACTTAACAATTTTGCTTTAACTGCAAATTTTATCGTCCACAGTTCAGGAAAAGGATTCGTTAAGGGGAGAATTTCAAGAACGAGGTATAAATTGTTTTTAAGCCGTGTTTGAAGGAGTTTTCAAATGAGAGTTGATCTCCTTTTTCCAAGGGTGTCACACTTAAATTGAAACCAACTTATGCCGTTTGTCTGTTCGCTAAGCCAACTTGACTTAATACTCATTTAAAACAAAATAGGTTTATTAGGCAAAGTAGTTTCTTAGACAAAATCTATTCCTAGGGATAAAAGGGCCGAACTACACCCTAGATAAGCCTGTTCGACCAATCCCCAACAATTTTCCAAGCAGAAGTCCATGCAATACAACTCTGTGTACGTGTGTACGTGAGTTATTTAAGAAAAATATGAAAGGTGCATAGATGTAGTACATACTCTCAGATAGCATAAAGGCACGAAATGCATATGCTTTCAACTCCAAATTTGTATGTTAGTGTCTAAATTGCCTAATGAATCTGATACCAGAACCACAACGGAATGTGTTATTAAGTTGAAACTTGAAAGCTGGGCTGAGAAATAAAAAATGAAGGACAAAAGCACCATGTATAAGACACCTAATAAGTATATCAAAACGAAAGGTGAAAGAACTCCGCTCTCTCAGCAGGCAGAATTTGAGGCAAATCACCGGCCACTGCCCTCTTAACTGTCATATTAAGAAGAGTACTGCAAAGTAGAGGCAAAAACATGCCAGCTCTGTCATGAGGAACCGAAAACATCGGAACATAACCTTTGTGTACGTGAAGCTCAGTTACGGTATAGCCATTTCGGTACGACACCGTAGGAGGTCAACGAAGAAGCACCAAATCATACAAAAAAGCGCACTTAACAAAGCATGGCTATAAGTTATAGGGTTTCCACAAAATATAGAAAAAAGATTGACATAATTCTACATTAACCCCCGACCATTTTAAACAAAACTCAAAAGAAGAGGGTCGGAAGTGATGGGTTATCCGCGAGGAATGAACTGATCCAAACTGATCAGTTTACTGAATCTATTCTTGCAGGCTTTAAATGGTTCTTAATGCTTTTTAAAGGGCGTTACATTTAAAATAGTCTTCTGGACTTGTCAGTAGCAAAAGTCTCTAGAATGTGTATTTTGTTGTTTTATTTTTGTTCCTATTTTGAGTCGTGGGTTCTTCCTTCATCACTTAAACGCATATTTATTGTGCCTTTTTCAATAAAATATATTGTTTTTCATTGGGTAGGATTGATCTTGGGAGGTAAAACTACAGTATCGTCCCCGTAGGTAGTGATGGGATCAAGAAGGCACCCTTGTGGTACGCCGGCCTGGATCGGTCTGGTCTCAGAAAACTCATTGCCGCATCTTACTTTGAATCAAAGATTTGTTAAGATTTTAGAATTAGGTAATAAGGTATGTGCTTTAATTTTAGAACTTCCCAGTGCCAAAATCTGTCAAAAGCTTGGGGTATGTTTATGAACACAACCGAACAGTACTCTCCGATCTCTAAAGCAAAAAAATTTATAATCAATTACGGAATAGCGCGATTTTTTAAATTTTCGTTATTGTAGTAAAGACACTGTGTTGCAATTAGACACAAAGAGATGAAACTCAGGTCGGGGCTTTTGGCTTAACAAAATCTAAATTTCCCGAACGTTCCGACCACGAACAAGTTAAACACCTTTTCCTCCACCCGCTTTTCCGTGAACCCGTCAAAACAAATGTTTGGAATTTGTAACTTTTACCCTACGCACTTAACATCATACGCCAGGTTCAAGTTCATCCGAAACGAATTTCAACGTGATCCAATAACTGTCAAACTTGGCAATGTACGATGCAAGCTTTTGTAGAACATTTTTAGACGGCTTTTTTTACCAATATGTAATGTACCAAGTGTCAATTTTACAAATCTATTAAATTTTTTTTGCCTTATTTCGTCACCAAAGTTTATTTACATCGAGTTTTTTAGTGTAAAATCTAACAATTTCCTTTTTTGTGTTTTGTTTTCTGCGAAACACAACGCTTTTTTTAAATATTAACCACATTTTGTTTTATTATCAAGTTTCCTGTGACTGTATTGGAATAATCCATGTGATTAAGTTAACGAGTTGGACTAACTTTCTCTGTCGAATTTCCCGGCGCGAAATGATTTAATTTTCTTTCTTGTCTCACAAAACTTGGAGTTTTAGTTAAGTTGGAAAAGGCATTGTTCGTAGTTATTCCAAATTGAATTACACCACATAGAAAAAGTATACCACCTTTGTCGAAAACCGACTCGAAACGGTTGAAACAAACAGACGAGAGAGAAAAAAAAATTCAATGTTTACTTTATTATAAAAGGATCGGATGTGGGGAATCTAACCCAGCCAATATAAAGGATGAGCCAGTAGATAAAGTTTTGGCGTGTGAAGCCCCAATATAAATGGTCCAGATTAAGGGTTAGTGGGGTGGTCAGGGTGCCCCTGACACTAAGGGGGTGCTAAATAATTGGAAGGGGATCAGTCTTTCTGGAAGCAAGCCAGGGCCTCCTTTACTATTTTCCCTCATATCATGATCATATTGAAGCAAATTTACATTATCTATATGTTTGAATTTTTTTTCTATAAATATATTTATCGAGACGATAAGAAGAATTGCTAATATTCGAGTTTTGTTCGTACATTGTAATGATTACATTTTTTCTTCAATTTTTATTGGAGAACACCGAGTCGCATCTTTCCGATGTTTTTTGAGTGTGCTTTTTTAACTGCTTATAACTCCCGAATGGTATAAATTATCAAGCCTATTTCGGTCTTTTTTTAAATAAAATATTCTTAATTATAATGTTACATAGTAGTTTAAATATCCTTTCTTAAAAATATGAGTAGTATAAATATAAGAAATTTCGTATAGCCACAGTGTTTTTTAGGATTTGAGCCATTTAACTTTTTTATTTTCGAAACAATAGAATAGAAAAAATTGAACGGAATTGCATTTTTTGTAGCAAACCACAAGCTTTTGGTATCGCAAACTCAAAACATACACATGAATGTTTTTTTTGCATATATAACTTTAAAGTTTAATAATCAAATTCACCATATTAATAGACAAACATAAAAGCCTGAGATATCTACATATTAAAAACTTGATCCAAACATATTAAAAGTCAAGGACTTGAAAATGTTTTAGATCAACTATTTTAGTTTAAATTTCTGATTTTTAGGTACACGTATGTTTACATTTTTTAGATCGGAAAATGTCTAGCGCCTGTTTTGCCGTTTTTGCTTGTGGTAACATGTTTGAATAATTTTTGGCTGTTTTGAATTTTGAAATAAAAGGACTTTTGGTTTTCAGATTTCAAAAATATTTTTCGTACATTTTGTCTCAAAATGGAAATATATAAAAATAAAACTAGATAGATCACTTTTCAGAAATAATCAAATGTTTGATGCTAATTGGTTGTATAGTTGTTGAGAAAAATGGTCCTAGAGATTAAAAACGCGCCTTACAGTAGAGTATTTCTTCTGAGGGACCCTATTAGGGCTAGGGAAAAAAGAGACGGACACAAGGCCTACTGCACCTCGACCTGAATAAATCTATTGTGCCCCCCGTTATTTATAACTCACTGGTCACCTTCAGGTTATTAATCGGCCTCCACAGCTTTGCCAGCGGGTGCTTAGTGTAAGATCTGCTTGTGGTTTTATGTGTCCCAGTTGCAAGAACCTGCACCTACATAGACCTTCACAGAAACATAGAATGAATTCTGCGGTCTCCTGGCAATATCTGCACAGTGTTTCTTCTTTCTGTACTCCTATCCCGTGCATGGGCCTTCTTAAGTGGCAGTGCTCTGTCATGAGTCCAACCAGAATCCTGGTTCGGTTGCAGTTGCCTTCCCGGTTTCTTTTGTAAGTTTTGAGGATGGTACTTCTATGATTTTTTTTCGCGTGCCTCATACCTGTGGTATTATTCCACTAGGTTTTGGACTCATTAAGAATCAATTTTAAGATGAATCCTCTATTGCGGCAGCCTACTAAGCCACAGTAGGGTTCAGGACACAGAAAGTCCATGTTGGACCCCTTTTTGGCCAGCATGTCAACCTTTGCATTTTTTGAAGAAGAAAAATAAATTTATTCTGGAACTGGTGTCCCCTAAGAATAATTTACATGAAATAAATAAAGGAAGTTCCTTCTATGAAGTTAAAAGTAAAAAAAAAGATATAAATCTTGGCACAATGTATACCAATAAGGCAGGACAGCAGAAAAAATTACGAGAATATTAAACAAAAATAAGAAATGTTGACGTGAGGTCTCTGCTTGGAGGGAGAGGAGGTAATTATACAGGTGGGATTTAAAGGAGGAAAAGGAGGCAGCGTGACGAATAGAAAGGGGAAGCGAGTTCCAGAGTTTACGGGCTCGGATCAGAAAGGATCTTTCGAAGGTATGGGTTGTATGTTGCGGAAGGATAAGGTCGATTGGGGATGAGTGGATTTTACGAGTGTGATGTGAGGAGTAGAATTGGAGGAATTGGATGATGTATGGAGGACGATGAGTGTGGATAGACTGGAAAAGAAAGCAACCTAGGAAATACTGTGCATGTAAGGAGGGGTAGAGCCAGGAAAGTTGGGAATACAACCCCGACACCCGGGATCCCCGTGGGGTGCCGTACACAAATCTTACGCAACAATTAATAATACGCTTCAATCGCGCGTTCTCCCCCTCCGAGAGACCACCGTATGCCAAACAGCTATAATCGAAGAAGGGAAGTATAAGGGAAGATACAAGGAGTTTGCGGGTGGAGAAAGGTAAGAGAAGCCAGGACCGACGAAACAGGCTGAGGGAGGCAATGTAATGGCGGGAAATTTGGGAAATGTGAGAATGCCAGGAAAGGTTTTAGTCGGTTAGGTTTTTAACCGAAGAGCAGAAGGGGATGGGATGGTTATTTAGCATGAGAGGTGGGATGCTGGGGAGGGAATTGAGGAGTTGCCTGGACCCGATAATTATGTCGGTGGATTTGGATGTATTGAGGACTAGGGAATTTTTATGGGCCCATTCGTTGATGGAGTTTAGGTTTTACCTTTTCATTGCCTCCATGCTCCGAATATCCAAGGACCTATGCCAGGGTCAGGACATTAGTGTCACTGACTTCCTGACCTCTATGCAGTTCCAAATACTCTTTGCCTTCGCCTTATTTCTCTGGTGCATTGTTCAATCGCTATGAAGTCAGAATGAACAACTGTAGCATATTTGCCTAGGTTTACCAGTTCGATCTTTGGGTTCATCTCAAAGACTCAACTCCTGTACCGGTCGGATTTTGGACCCGTCAGTGACCAGAGGAGTTTGCTTTCGTAATGTTTTTTTGGCCTATTCCTCCCGTTCTGGTATCAGAAACCTAAGTACTTTTTAGTAAAATTGTAGTTTGGAGTAGTGGCATCGATTGGCATGCCTAATATGGCATCTGCCTGTGTCTCCTCTCTGTTTCCATTGCTTATTTACATGGCCTAACTTGGCAAATGGTTGTCCATTTATGAGCCTGTGGCCTCCTACTCTGGCTTATCCTTGGATTATAATATGAAGTGGTGGGACGTTTAACAACACTTCTAGGGCGGCAGTTGGCGTTGTGCGCATGACACCTAGGGAGCCTATTGGACGTCAGATCGGAAATTTTGCTTAACATGTGAAGAGAGAGAGAGAGAGAGAGAGAGAGAGAGAGAGAGAGAGAGAGAGAGAGAAGGTGTGAATGACAGAGAGAGTGTGAGAAAGAGAGTGAAAGAAAGACAAAACAGACAGACATAATATGTTTAGCAGAATTATCTCTTAATTTTTCGAGAGGAGGCTTCCATCGGGACAGTTAAGAAAATAAACTTGTTTTTCATGTGTAAACCTTAATTTCTATTTACAGAATTTATCAAAACCATTGGATGTCATGGATAATTTCAAAAACCATTTGAAAAGCGGTGGAGAAAAACGTGAGATAGTGAAACTAAACGCGTCAAATCAGTGATTGAACACAACTTCATCATTGTTTTCAAGTATAAAAGTTAACTTCACTAATTTCGTGGGCCGCTTGAGCAATTAAGTTAACCTTTAACTATTGGTATTTGGATTATTTTACATAAGTTCACTGAAATATTTAAAATTAAATTTACAAAATAAAGTTTACGTAAATTTCTTGCCCATGCCAAACTACAAAGAAATAACAAGAGGTTTGACAGAGGGTCGCCATAAAAAAATGTGTGGTGATTAGTGACCGTTAATCGATAATTATTCAGAAATCGTGAGATGCGGTCCGGTGTGATGTAGGTTTCAGAAAAACATTTTCTTTATCGTGCCAACGTTTCGATTTTTATTGAGATCGTCTTCAGGTACTGGGATTTACAAACATTCTTTAAATTTTACAAATACATTTCGGATGTGGAAAACTCAACTCTCAACACGACACGCAAGAATGGCACAATTACACAGAAGACAAACACTTTGAGTGAGTAGAAATACTTTGAGTGAATATATAAAATATATTTTGCATTGTATAAATTCACTTTTCCACATCCTAAATGTATTTGATATATGTAAACAATGTTTGTAAATCCCAGGCCCTGAAGAAGATCTCAATGAAGATCGAAACGTTGGCACGATAAAGAAAATGTTTTTCTGAAACCTACAACACACCAGACCGCTTCTCACGATTTCTGAATAATTAATAAAAAAAATATTTTTATACCATTCTGCAATCAACGAAGGAAAATTGGATTCCGGTGTATCCAAGATTTATTATTAAAAAAATTAAATTCGTTTAATATTTTATTAAAATTTTAAAATTCATGTCAGCGTACTACTTTTTATATAGAAAAAAAGAAAAAATGGAAGAAATTGAATTTAAATTTTACATACTAGATTTTATGCAACTTGAAGCAGTAATAAATTTAATTGACTTTTGTGTACATTATCAGTTGGTGATTTTGGTCGATCAAATGTGCGCCAAAGTGTACATCCAAAGGCCATATAATAATAATTCGTCCTTAGCAGAAAGCTCGAGTATAAAAAAGGAAAGTGTTTCAAATGAAGCCGCTGTCGAATTAATAACTCTTCACACCACGTCGAGAATCGTCGCGGATGCCGATGGGCGAAAATTCGAAATTACCCCTTTATGAACAAACAAGACGGAAAACGTGGGGTATATTGGAAAACTGGAACACTTTAATACATAGATCGAAAACGTCAAACGTCAGGAAACTCATTAACTCCAGTAGAAAACATAAAGCGACGGGTTTAATAACAAAATACACGGAACACAACGTTAATACCGTCAAAGGAAGTCGGCAAAGATACCGACGCCTACAATTGCCAAACTCAATCCCACATACCACTCCCAATTTTCCTTTATCTGGCAAGTACATAAGTGGAACCGTGTAGAGACAAACCAAAGTTTCTGACTTCCAGCACAATTTGAAATTTTTGTTTAACATTTGTCACAAAACCCGGACATGATTGGACAAGATGGAAAATTTTTCGCGACAATATTTGGAAGAAGCGGGTCCGAAAATAAGGTTAAAACCGTGTCACGTGATCCAAACAGCCTCCTTCCTGTCACGAATCTCAGAATTCAAAATTGTCGATGAGGGGAGGAAAGATTCCGGCCTGCGATACGGACGTGAGCTGCTTTCCCAGGGGGGGAAGAGAATGCTAACAAATCCAGTCTCCCTATAGAAAACACAAAACATAAATTTTTAGACTATAAAATCCTAGAAGAAAGTGACAATAAAGTCCAATTTAATTTTTAACCATCAGAGTATTTAATTAAATCAAATTTTGAAAGGTTGAAGCTGCCCAAGATTGGGGTATAATTTGTTACCTCTACCTCGCAATCTTTTCTTTACTAGGCTTTCTGGAGATTTTAAAAAAGTCTTGGCAGTTAAAATATATCAATACCTCGTGCGTAGCCATCTGGAATATGGAAGTGTCGTATGTACCCCTTCCGTTGAGATTAGCGACTTAGAAAAAGGACAAAGGAAAACAACCAGGATAATGGCTTTCAGATTCGGTCTTGCAGATCTACATTAATGGAAGATTGAATTGACTTGGTGTAGCGTCACTCAGCTCTCTCCGTATTTCTGCTGATTTCATTTGTGGTTGGGAATTGTGAAATGGGGCTTTTGATATCCCAAACTTTTATTTATCACTGTGTGCCCCAGCGACCACTAAGAAACCATAAATTGTTCTTTGCCCCAAATTACAGAACAGAATATGGATTAAATTTCCCCTACCGAGGATAATGAGATTTTTTAAATGTAAGGTTTTGGTTGAAATGAAAAAGTTAATGCCACGAGCTGCATTCGAACCCATGACCTTCGACTAAATACGCCGCTGATCTACCACTTGAGCTATCGTGCCTTCGATCCACACGGTCACCAACTCCCCATCCCAACCTACAACCTTTCGGATTTTCCCTCTTTTTGCCATTTTCCCCTTCATATGTCGCCGAGAATCGAATCCTGACTACACGACATTTGAAAAATTCGAAAGGTTGTAGGTTGGGATGGGGAGTTGGTGTTTGAGTGGATCGAAGTCACGATAGCTCAAGTGGTAGAGCAGCGGTGTATCTAGCCGAAGGTCGTGGGTTCGAATCCCACTCGTGGCACTAACTTTTTCATTTCAACCAATACCTTACATAAAAAATGATTAATTAATTAAAAGACGTAATTTGGTCAATAGACCACTAAATACAATGGATTAATAATGAGATTGCTGAATCGTTATTCCAATGAAATAAATGTTTTTGCACTCAGTTAAAGCAAAATTCAATTAATTAAAGTTTTTAAGTTGAGATAAAGAGTCAGTGTCAGCGGAATTCGAACCCACGACCTTCGGCTTGATACGCCGCTACTCTACCACTTGAGCTATCGTGACTTCGATCCCCTCGGGCACTAACTTCCCACCTCAACCCCACCTTTTGAATTTTCCCTCCTTTTTGCCATTTTTCAAATGTAAAATTAAAAACGGGAGTAAAATTAAAACGTATACATGCCAGGCATCCTTAAGTTTTGTATTTTTGTTATTATTATTTAATTTCTCAATTGTTTTCTTTTGGTTATTATGTGCTTTTTTGTCTTCTCCTCTTGTACATTCACTATATTGAAATTACAAATAAAAATGTATNCTGAACTATTACATTCAATAGTGAATGTTTTAAATTGTTGTAAAATCGTAGTTAGTAAATTAAATTCATATACCATGTCGAGAGACATGGACGCCCCCAGGATTTTTATTGCAGCAATTAAAAGTAATTTCTAATTTCTTAACTACAAGTATTGTTTAATTTCTCAATTGTTTTCTTTTGGTTATTATGTGCTTTTTTGTCTTCTCCTCTTGTACATTCACTATATTGAAATTACAAATAAAAATGTATAAAATAAAGAAATGATCCTCTTTCAGAAAAGTCAGTAGTACAGTTTGTACCTAGTAGGGGATAGTTTAAGGACACAATCCTTTAGACTCATATTATTAACAAAAAAACCTTCCCAAATTAAATTAATTGAGCGTTAAGATAAAAAAAAGACAGTATATGAAAGGATGTTTATATTTCATACACCTGGTAAATTGTGAACATTGGGCATTAATACTACTTGTTTATCCAATTTTTTATTAACCTATTTATTTAGTTAGATAGTTAGTTAGTCACTGGTTCCTGAATATACCTGATAAAGAAAAAAAAATGGAAAGATTACATTTTGTTGTTAGTCTTTCCGAATATATTGGTGAAAAAATATCCTCTTAAAATAATTATAATTCTAAAATCGTGAGATCCGGCCTGGTGTGACGTAGGTTTTAGAAAAATATTTTCTTTATGGTGCCAACTTTTCGATTTTTATTGAGATTATCTTCAGGACCTTGTGTTGTCTGCATTTCAAGAAAAAAGTTCTCTGATTGACAGCTCATGCAAGATTGATGAATGGTGAGAATGATTTTGTTGAAATACAGACAACACAAAGCCCTGAAGATGATCGCTATAAAGATCGAAACGTTGGCACGATAAAGAAAATGTTTTTCTGAGACCTACGTCACACCAGACCGCATCTCACGATCTCCAAATAATCATTAACAACGGTCACTTAACACCATATATATAATTCTAAGTTTAAATGTTATCCAAAATAAACCAGCAATCTGTCGTAACATTTACCAAATACTTAGTTTGATGAGGTTTGAAGTTCATGATTTCGAAGGTATCCAAAGAATTAATGTGCAGATGGCCGAGAGAAGAAGTTGAATTAAGACATTGCTTCATCATTTTGTGTCTGATGATGAGTAATTACAGTTTTTCAATCCTTTCAACTATTTCCTTGTCTGTAAGTTTTTCCAGCTATTGGCTCCATCGAAATAATGCTAATAACTAATTATTCAGAAATCGTGAGATGCGGTCTGGCGTGATGTAGGTTTCAGAAAAACATTTTCTTTATCGTGCCAACGTTTCGATCTTTATTGAGATCATCTTCAGGGCTCAAAGTGTTTGTCTTCTGTGTAATTGGGCACTATCAACACAACACGCAAGAATGGCACAATTACCCAGAAGAGAAACATTTTGAACCCTGAAGATGAACTCAATAAAGATCGAAACGTTGACACGATAAAGAAAATATTTTTCTGAAACCTACATCACATCAGACCGCAACTCACGATTTCTGAATAATTATCGATTAACGGTCACTAATCATCACACAATGCTAATAACTATTTATTCAATCAAGCCAAAACCAAAAAATCCTGATCAAATTTTCCGAGTTGTGTAATTGAACGTTGACCAACTGTTTTGAAATCGTTTTGTCGGATAAATGTTGGCATTATTGCAAATAGGAACCGGCATCTGCGATAATAAATTCGTTTAATTGCATACGGGCCACCCTGAACATGATTTCCATTACAATTTGGTGGATGTACTCATTAAATTGAAAGCTTTGATTCTGCATTTGCGCTGGAAACAGCTCGGGTCAAAGGATTATGAAAACATCACATTGCGCAGGAGTACAGCTGCGAATAGTTTTCCTGAAGAACAAAAACAATGAATATGCTGAACTATTACATTCAATAGTGAATGTTTTAAATGTACGCCACCAGGATTTTTATTGCAGCAATTAAAAGTAATTTCTAATTTCTTAACTACAAGTATTGTTTAATTTCTCGTATACAATAGCACAAAACATTACATCTTGTGACAGATTTAAGGCAATTTGGGTTCGAAAATTCAACATGAACAGGATATATAATTTTTTGTGGGGTATTGTGTTCTAAACCCATTTATACACCCAACTAACGAATCTTAACTTTGTTTCTTCCTAAGAAAATATTTTAACCAAAGTTAAAACGTGGCAAAAAGGAGGGAAAATTCAAAAGGTAGGGTTGAGATTGGAAGTTAGTGTCCAAGTGGATTGAAGTCACGATAGCTGAAGTGGTAGAGCAGCGGCGTATTGAGCCGAAGGTCGTGGGTTCGAATCCCGCTCGTGACACTGACTTTTTAAATCTCAACCAAAACCTTAATTAAAGATTTCTTAATTGAAATTATTTTATTCGGTCAA
The DNA here is from genome assembly GCF_000648675.2 of Cimex lectularius. Taxonomy (NCBI): domain Eukaryota; kingdom Metazoa; phylum Arthropoda; class Insecta; order Hemiptera; family Cimicidae; genus Cimex; species Cimex lectularius. Next base: position 68,533 of record NW_019394148.1, on the reverse strand, counting down.
GCGGACCACGAAACCTAATAAATGTTACAACATAGGTTGTTCACGGCAGAGGCCTACAGTGATGTGGATATCGCATATATTAAAATAGATTTGTGCCAAATTGTTTGGATAACCAGAAAGAAGAGAAATATGTTTTCTAACGCTTGTAATAACTTTGAATTTGGGTAAAATCCAGGGGTGATAATTTTTTAAACTGGAACACCGTACGTAATAAGAAAACATTGCTCCCGGAAAATCCATCCTCTCTATTTTTTCCTATGAAATATTGTATTTAAGGATTTTTTTTTTTATATCTTTGGTCCTAATTTATATAGAGACCACACTTGTTCATTACTTATCGTTTTAAGAGTTTTAAGTCAGTATAGAGGTTTTACAATTATAACTATTTTTTCTCTAATATAATCCTTAAAATCAAACTTTTATTCCAACAGCAAAATAGAGATTTTTGACCTGGATTGCCCGTAAAAATGTTATTACCTATGTTAAAATTTAAAAATTAACAATTCTACTGATTTTTATCCACTGACCATTGTATTACAACCGTGGGGGTTTTCGTCTACTTTAGACCTACATGAACAACTTTTGATAGTTTTTATATCATTAGCGGTGAGAAAAATATTGATGAAATCAACAAAACACCTGAAGCATTCTATTTTATATCTTTGGCTCTAATTCATTTACTGACATTACAATTAGAACTTTTGCGGATCGATCGAACTGTTTTTAAGTGGTCACAATTTTTGCAATTTAAAAAAAAGTGACAACTTAAAAGCAGCTCTATCGATCCACACTTTAGACGTGTTTAGAACTCTATAACTAAAAAAAAATTATTTTGTATAACTAGGAGAGAAACATTGGTTTCTGGCACCCCTAAGGATATTTGAAAATGGTAAGTATTCATCACAGTTGGCAATAAATAATAATTAAAAAATTTTTTCCATCAATTTAGTACAGAGTTCACATAATTATTTACATAAAAAATAATTCTTATGTACCAATGACTTTAAAATGTTTACTATATATGAAAATTTAGCTTAATATAATAAAGATTATAACGTCATTGATACCTAGGGATTGGGATAAAAGGGGCGGTCACAAAGCCTTCTGCACTTCGATCTGAGTAGATGTGTGCTCTCCTGTTTTTTTTATAACTCGCTGGCCAGCTTCAGGTTGTTAATCTGCCTCCATTGCTTTGCCAGTGTTTCCTTAATGTAGGATCTTGCGATTTTTTTGTCTTCGTTGCGAGAACCTGCATCCATAGTCCTTCCACATAAAATATGTTCTGCGGTCTCCTTCTCTTAATTAGCAGTATCTGAAGCCAAATTGTCAAAGCATAATAATGTTTTCATTTAAAACTACTTAATTCTTTGCGGTTCAACTTTCTCAGCAATATTAATTATGGTATTTAGTTGAGATAAAAAAGTCAGTGTCACGTGCGGGATTCGAACCCACGACCTTCGGCTAGATACGCCGCTGCTCTACCGTTTGAAGAATTAAAAGAATACGTCATAACTCAAATAATAAAAGTAACCAATATAATCGTATAACACATAAGAACCTTCGAGTTTTTGCGGTTCAAAAATTGATACCAAGAAGGCCCCCAGGAATGAGCATCGATAAAAAACATCGATCGTTACCATCGATTGAAAATATGAACCTCACCATCGACCCTGTAGTCTAAAAATCGATGGTTTTTCGAGTACTCATTACTCAAAAGCACAAATTATTTTTATATGCATACATTTCTTTTTATGTGCCACATTAGAAACATAATATAATTTTTCAAACTTCGCTATTTCTGAACCTTTATTAGGAATTAATTAAAGTAGTATTTAGTTAAGATAAAAAAGTCAGTGTCACGAGCGGGATTCGAACCCACGACCTTCGGCTAAATACGCTGCTCTACCACTTGAGCTATCGTGACTTCGATCCATTCGGACACTAACTTCCCATCTCAACCCCACCTTTCGAATTTTCCCTCCCTTTTGCCATTTCTCAAATATCGGGTCATCTATTTGATTATTTGATTTTTGGCGACAAATGAAATGGCCACGGAGTGCTTTAGTGTAGATAACTTCATTTTTACTTATTAAATTCACTAGTGTTCAATGAAGTATATGTTCACTAAAGCTCTTTGAAAAATGGCAAAGTAGAGTAGCGGCGTATCTATCCGAAGGTCGTGGGCTCGGATCCCGCACTTGACACTGACTTTTTTATCTCAACTAAAAACCTTAATTAATTGAAAAATATTGATATTATTGATCAAGCAGACCACGAAAAATAGTAAATTTCTCTGTAATTTTTGAGAGGGTATTAAGGAGCTATAATGGACGATAGTTATCAAATAGGGGTGTGATCTTTGTTAGGTTGAGGAAGAAGGGTCACCTTTACTATTTTTCAGGAAGATGGAAAATTAGAAATTATTGCGATTAACTAAGGTGAGATAAATGAATGCTTTTCTGGAGAGATTTTTTTGATAAGGATGAGTGTTACGTTACCATCTACAGGAGATTTTTTTTGCAATTAATTTGATCTCGTTAGGGGTAGCTAGTGTACAGGCAGAGCAATCCTGAGTATTATTATAACGAATATTTTTTTATTAACTTATTGACTTTTTAGTATATGAGACAATACCTAGGTTTCATAATAAGAGAGAATTGTACTCTTCCTGGAGGTGTCGTATTCATATGGGTTATTTAAGATCAGAGGAATATAGTCTTTGAAATTTATTGATTATGTATATTACTTTATTGATTTGTACAGTTTAGGGTCTTCTAAATATTAAAAAAATAATAAATTTTTATTCCATTTTGTATATAATTATATTACATTTGTTCTTTTTTCATTAATTTTTGATAGGGGTTTTAGTTTCTTTAGTCCCGCTGGTTTTTAACTTTACTGAAGTTGTTGAGTTAGTTTGTGCTTAAAACTCATTGTCGTTGTCTTTTGTCTTCACGAATTAAATAAGCTTCGCCAAAAAATGCCAATTTGCTCGATTTTATTCCATTTAACATGGCGAGCTGTCGGTGACAAATGAGGACTCATCAATTAAGCCCAGGCCCAAATTAATACGACAATGGAAAATGCTCGATCCTTTTGGGAATCCGAGTGGTCTGATGATTTGTGCACGATGCGGCCCCGATTGACGATTTATACTATTTTAATTAATACACGGCCCTAAAATATCACCGGGTTGCGGCCGGCCGGCATAAAATCCACATCAAGACGTTCAAATATTCATACGGTTTTCAAATAGAAAACGGTACGGATCAAAGGAATATGAGAATGCCTCGACCTGGCCATTTCATCCCTTTTCCTCCTTTCCGTACAGGGACAAAGACAGCCCTTGAGCCATTGTAGTAATAATCTGTTTGGCCGAGTTGCCATTCCGAAAAGCCATTAATTTTCCATGTTAATATTCCATCATTTCAATCTTTGATATGCTAAACGGGACCGGCTAACATTCAATTTTCCAACTGTAAAAGTACATAATACTAAGTAAATATAGACATTTAAAAACAGTAAGAATTTAATAAAACTTTTAAATTTTACAACCATTTCAAAATATCCTTTTATTATATCGATATCAATTTTGGGGGAACTAGCGTCACCTCTTTAGTCTACACAGTAAAATTAACAAAATTACATATAACGAACAAATTTTTCAACAATTTATAATTTTAAATAAAATATAGTTACATGGTTAAAATGCTTTAAGAGACACCTAGTAGTGATCGATGTTTAGAAGACATCAATGCTAGGCGACTAATATTCGATGTTTTCAACATTGATATTACTGTGTCGATGTTTCTTGACCATCGATGGTGGGCTGTCGATGTTTTCTAAATTTTTTCAGTTTTTCCTAATTTCCACTTTTGTGAATAGGGAACCATATTGTTCTGATATGAAAGTCACCTATCAGAACCTGTCAGGAGTTGTTCAATTTGTTGCCTCATTGGCACATCTGTTCCCTCTGAGCGATTATTTTCCAGAGCTGGACAGATTATTCGGAAAACCAGAAATCGCTTGGAGGATAACGTGGCTTTAAAGCTACATTTTATAAATTGGGTTCCGGAGTAGATGTGGTAGTGTTTCCTTGAAAAAAGTGGATAAATTAATTCTAATAAATTAATTGGATAAATTAATTAAATGGTTGATTTTAGTTACGTACATGTTAAAACATGTTTTTTTGAGCAAGGGACAAGAAGTTGGTGGATTACGGATGTTTTACAAAATATGGAAGAAAAACAGCGAGGTATTTTGAAGAAAATTAACAATAGACGTCTTTTATTTAAAATGGACCACGAGATCTGTATACAACTATAAATGAAACCAAAGGAAAAAACAATTCGTAATAAATGTTATTTAAAAAAAAAACATAATTTATTAATTAAGTTCCTAATAAAATTTACTACTTTTCGTGGTCCGATTGATTAAGCTTTTAATTAAGGGTTTTAGTTGAGATAAAGCTGGAAAATTAATGTCCGAGTGGCTCGAAGTCACGATAGTTCAAGTGGTAGAGCAGCGGCGTATCTAGCCGAAGGTCGTGGGTTCGAATCCCGCTCGTGACACTGACTTTTTATTTCAACTAAAAACCTTAATTAATTGAAAGACATTAATTGCTCAAGCGGACCACGAAAATTAGTGAATTTAATAAGTTAAAATGAAGTATATCTTTACTAAAGCTCTCCGTGGCCATTTCATTTGTCGCCGAGAATCAAATATATTACACGACATTTGTAAAATGGCAAAAAAGAGGGAAAATTCAAAAGGTGGGGTTGAGATTGGAAGTTAGTGCCCGAGGCGATTCAAGTCACGATAGCTCAAGTGGTAGAGTAGCGGCGTATCTAGCCGAAGGTCGTGGGTTCGAATCCCGCTCTTGACACTGACTTTTTTATCTTAACTAAAAATTTTAATTAATTCCTAATAAAGGTTGAGAAATGGCGAAGTTCGAAAAATTATATTATGTTTCTAAAGTGGCACATAAAAAGAAATGTATGCATATAAAACTAATTTGTGGTTTTGAGTAATGAGTACTCAAAAACATCATCGATTTGTAGACTACAGAGTCGATGGTGAGGTTCATATTTTCAATCGATGGTGACCGTCGATGTTTTTTATCGATGCTCAATCCTGGGGGCCTACCTGGTATCAATTTTAGAACCGCAAAAACTCGAAGGTTCTTATGTGTTATACCATTATACTGGTTACTTTTATTATTTGAGTTATGACGTATTCTTTTAATTCTGATTTGTTTACTGTTAATGTACATGTCTTTTTGTTATTCCTAATTTTACCTTAATTACTTTTACATTTACACATTTACGAATTTTTTAAAATCCAATTAGATTACATTTTTAAGCTAATTATTATTATTTTTTTATTAAACTATTATTTTTTAACATTTAATTTTACAATTTTAAAATTGTTTTATTGACTAGGAGGTAAAACTCGTAAGGTGGGATTGAGATAGGAAGTTGATGTCCGAGTGGATCGAGGTCACGATAGCTCAAGTGGTAGAGCAGCGGCGTATCTAGCCGAAGGTAGTGGGTTCGAATCCCGCTCGTGCCATTTAAGTTTTTTTCATCTCAACTAAAAACCTTAATTAATTATAATTTTAAAAAAGTTTTTATATTGTTTCCAATTTTATTATTGTCTTCTAAATTTATATAGATATTTTCTAGTTCTATTAGCTTGGCATCGTTCTTTTCTTTACCTAGAATCTTATCGTTATCGAAATTAATTTTATGTTCAGTTTTTGTTGTAAGTTGTCCCAACCCTGTTTTTTTTGCTTTTATTTTTTAAATTTATTTTGTGTTGTTTGATTGTTTTATACAAAAACTGTACCGTTTTCCAATGTATACCTTTTCGCAAGAGCATTTTAGTTTATAAACTGTATGACACCGTTTTAATGTTGTTACTGCCTCTTTTATAGAGGGTAAAATGTTATTTACTTTTTCACTAATGTACATCTAGAAATAATTTTTTTTAATATGTTCTGTCTTTTGCATGCTTTTATTAATTTTTCAGTTAGGCTTCTGCATAAACAACTCTCATATATTCTGGTAATATATTATTTATTTCATTTTTACCTTAATTATAATATGCTATCTTTTGTTTTTCTGTTAGTCTATTAATTATATTTTCAGGATAATTGTTTATTCTTGAGACCTTTTTAATTGTTTTGAAATTACACTTGTGAAAATGTATATCACTTATCTAAAGCATTTCCCCCCCCCCATATTTCATACTACGTTAATTTTGTTGTGTCATAGGATGCATTGAGTGAAAATTTAATATGCGATCAGAACATTCAGGTTTTTTATGCAAATTAAAGTCTAATTTTTCTTCTGAATTTCTCATTATTCTGAAATCTAGGAACGGTAATGTTTTATTATTTTTTTCCTCTGTGAAATTTAAATTTGGATGTGAACTATTAAAATGTAATAACAATATTGTGTTATCTACATCTCATTCATCTCATGACCTCTGTGCGTACTTCATTGTATAAATTAATTTTCACATCGTACATGTATTTGTAAAATTTGAACAATGTTTATAAATCCCAGGCCGTGAAGATGATCGCTATAAAGATCGAAACGTTGGCACGATAAAGAAAATGTTTTTCTGAAACCTACGTCACACCAGACCGCATCTCACGATCTCCAAATAATCATTAACTAACGGTCACTTAACACCACACATATAATTCTGAGTTTAGATGTTATCCAAAATAAACCAGCAATCTGTCGTAACATTTAACAAATTAATTTTGATACAGTATATCAACCCATAGTTGAAAAGGATAGTTTTATAAACTGGTGTTGCAGTGATCCGGATATTTAGTTTGATGAGGTTTAAAGTTCATGAGTTTGAAAGTATCCAAAGAGTTAATGTGGAGTAGATGGCCGAGGGGTGAAGTTGAATTAAGACATTGCTTCATCATTGTGTGTCTGATGATGATTAATTACGGTGTGTGGTGATTAGTGACCGATAATCGATGATTATTCAGAAATAATACTTAAGAAAGACTACTTACAAAGTGAAGAAAATTATTCAGAAATCATGAGATGCGGTCTGGTGTGATGTAGGTTTCAGAAAAACATTTTATTTATCATGCCAACGTTTCGATCTTCATTGAGATCTTCTTCAGGGCCTGGGATTTACGATCGCACTTCTGAAGATCCCAGGCCCTGAAGATGATCTCATTAAAGATCGAAACGATGGCACGATAAAGGAAATGATTTTCTGAAACCTACTTCACACCAGACCGCATCTCACGATCTCTGAATAATTTTCTTCACTTTGTAAGTATTCTTTTAGTTCTATAGAGTTTTTTTATATCATACCCATATAATAATATAAATTGCAATTGAATTTAAAGGTTTCTTAATCAACTGTGTAATATTGTATAAAGTAGAATTAATTGTACATACTACTGGCCTAAACTTATCTTTCTTCACTTTGTATGTCCCATACAATACACTTGTTTTCTTTTTCTTTTTTCTTTTTTTCCCAGAAACTAATAACTTTCAGATCGTTTAATTTGATCTTTTTTTAAAGTAATTTCCTGAAAAAACACCTAAAATGATCTTAAAACAAGCAAACCAAGAAGATAAAGAAGAGAAGACTAAATTTTATATATTATATTGTTGAACCAATAAAATGTTTGACTTGGCAGGGAATAAAAGAGATGTAAAAGGGTATTGAGGTGATTTCTGAAAAGCTCTTTAATTCTGGCGTTTAGTTCGAAATTAAAAGAAATTTTGTTTATTCGATGCAAAATAACGAGATAACTAATATAATTGTTTTATAAAGGTCCAATTGAAAGGATAAGCGATTCTCAACCGTCTTGGTTATACGTAAACAAAAGGTTTAACCTTTGGATTGCTTATTCAATTTATAGCGAAACCACACCCTAAAACCCTTGCGGCTCTCCTTCAATTTTCGTGATTAAGGGACAATTTTATTAATGGATATTATTTTGCGAATTGGAGAAGAGGTCGGCCCCATATTTCCTCATTTTCTTCCCGGCGATTAGCCTTCTGAAATTCGATCACGACCGTCTTGTTTCGAAGGCGATCAAAAACGAGCCAATAATGCAGCCCGGTGCGAAAGTTCATAAAGTTCATAACGGCTTTCATTTACTACCCCTCCCTCCACCCGACCGATTCCCCGACATCAAACTTGGCGTAAATTCAATATTTCTTTTATGCCGATCACACAGGAGTAAAAACGCATCGACGACGTTTTGCGGGAGAGCGAAAAAGCGAACCCTCTGGGCAAACGCGTTCAGAATTTAATAAAGCCCTTTGATATTTTCATGCTCGCTGTGCAATCATCGGTTTTTTGACATGAAATTTTAATATTCTTCATGAGAGTACAATCTTTAATAACTGATATATTGATTTGATCGAAATGAACCGATACAATTGTACCACTTCAATTCAATATCTCTGTTCTAAAAGCTCTTTCTATCTCTTGAACAATTAAAAATTGTGGGTTTTTGCGCTTTAGCGTTTTAGGTTATATCACAGATTTAAAATTTAATGTACGTTTAATATAACCATCCATCAAATTTAATAGTAAATTTTGCAAATTGTAAGATATCTTGTTGAGTCTAAACCTATCCTAACAATAACCTACGTACGTAACACAAACTCTGTTTAGCATAACTTACCCAAGACCTTTTTAATGAAGTTTGTAAAATGGTTAACAATTATTCATGTTGTTAGCTATAATGTACTGCTTTTGTTAAGGTACATTGACAAAAAATACAAAATGAGGAAAAAAAGCACAGATTATTTTTAAAACTAGCTTATCGCAATTGTATATTAACAGACCGTCACGTAAAACATTTATTCATGCCCAATATATAACCTAACATAACCTAACCCTACCTAACGTAACTCTAAACTCTAAAATCGAAGTTTGTAAAAATGGGTGACGATTTTTCATGTTATTACCAGTAATATACTGCTTTTGTTAAGGCAGAGTGACAAAAAATACAAATGATCAAAAAAGCACAGATTATTACTAAAAACCAGCTCATTGCAATTGTATATTTACTACAATTAATTAAGGTTTTTAGTTGAGATGAAAAAAGCTAATGGCACGAGCGAGATTCGAACCCACGATCTTCAGCTAGATACGCCGCTGCTCTACCACTTGAGCTATTGCGACCTCGATCCACTCGGACATCAACTTCCTATCTCAACCACACTTTATGAGTTTTCCCTCCTTTTTGCCATTTTTTAATATACATTTTTTTATATTTACTGACCGTCACGTCAAACCAATGAATCATGCCCAATACATAACCTAACATAACCTAACCCTACCTAACGTAACTTTCGAATCGAAAATAAAATCGAAGTTTCTAAAATGGGTGACGATTTTTCATGTTGTTACTAGTAATGTACTTTGTGTGACCGTAGAGTGACAAAAAAAGACATAACCTACCCCTAACCCAACACCAACTTGATCCTAACCAATCATGGCTTAACCTAACTTCAACCTATGTGCACTTTCTCGTAAAGCTAACTCGATGACCAAAAATGGCCATGACATACCAATGTTAAAACTGTTTTAGCTGAAACAATTATTTGATTTTTGCGCTTTAGCATTTCAGGTTATATCACAGATTTAAAATGTATGTACGTTTAATATAATCATCAATCCAAATTAATAGTAAATTTTGTAAATTGTAAGATATCTTGATGAGTCTAACCCTATACGTAACACAAACTCTGTTTACCCTTACTTACCCAAAACACATTCCTTTTGATGAAGTTCGTAAAATTGTTAACGATAATTCATGTTGTTAACTGCAATGTACTGCTTTTGGTAAGGTAGAGTGACAAAAAATACTAATGAGCAAAAAGAGTACAGATTTGCAATTGTATATTTACTGACCGTCACGTAAAACCATTGAATCATGCCCAATACATAACCTAACCCTACCTAACGTAACTTTTTATAATCGAAGTTTGTAAAATGGTTAACGATTATTCATGTTGTTAGCTGTAATGTACTTCTTTTGTTAAGTTACATCGACAAAAAATACAAATGAGCAAAAAGAGCACAGATTATTTCTAAAAATTAACTCATTGCAATTCTACATTTACTGATCGTCACGTAAAAACATTGAAACATCCCCAATACATAACCTAACATAACCTAACCCTACCTAACGTAACTCTTCTAAAATCGAAGTTTGGAAAAATGGGTGACGATTATTCATGTTATTACCAGTAATATACTGCTTTTGTTAAGATACACGGACAAAAAATACAAATGAAGAAAAAAAAGCACAGATTATTTCTAAAAACTAGCTCATTGCAATTTTACATTTACTGACCGTCACGTAAAAACATTGAATCATGCCTTACCCTACCTAACGTAACTTTTAAAAAATCGAAGTTTGTAATAAGGGTGGGGTTTTTATTCATGTTGTTAACTGTAATGTACTTCTTAGTGTGACCGTAGAGTGACAAAAAGGACATAACCTACCCCTAACCCAACACCACCTTGATCCTAATCAATCATGGTCAGGATCATCCTAACCTAACTTCAACCCATGTGCACTTTCCCGTGAAGTGATCGAAGACGCGAAAATGGCCATAACATACTCATGTGAAAACTATTTTTACTGAAACAATTACTAAATTAAAATAGTAATGAATCTAAAGTATACCACAACCTCTTAAATGCTAGATTACACCTGAATGAATAACCAGATAAAGTAGATAAATTAAGAACACTAACAATCATTTTAATAATAAATTTCTTCCTTTGGCGTGAAGTGAGAAATTCAAATCTCAATGGTTCAGCACACTTAAAAAGGTAATAAAGTTTGAAAGTTAAAATTTTATTAGAGTTCATTAAAGATCTATAAGATTTTACAATTTATCTCACCGAGGAAGTGAATTGAGTGCTCAAATATACACCGTTGAAAAGGTAATGCTGTATGGCAAATTTAAACAAACTTATCCTAGATTATACTCTCCCTTCGAGAAATGTTTATATATAGCTAGAAATAAAAAGATTTGTGTTCTTGGTTAAATCCTTTTTTTTAGGATAACGTTACGTACTACTGAAAGCTTCTACAAATTATTTAAATCTTTCTAAGTTAAAATCAAATTTGATTTGCGAACAATTTAAGGCTACTGTCTAGGAGTTTGTAACATCATAAATTTACATTAAAAAAGTCATGAATGATGAACTTATCAATATCATATTATATCAAGTATAGTAATTTCTCTGGCTTTATATAAAAATAATCAAGCACCGATCATCAAAATTTACGTATCAATTGTTCATTCTTTTCATTTTTTAAATTTTATTTTGCCAGAGTAGAAAATAAAAATGTTATTTCTCTTATATTGAATTTATAAAATAAATCCTATAACGGTGGTCCTTTTTTTTAATGATGGCTTGTGTAAAAGGTGGCCTGGAAAACGGGAGAAATAAGTAACATTGTGGGCTCGAGTCTCTCCAAGTCTGGCACAAATTGCCTCTTGAGTTGTTCGCCCTTTCCGTAGCCTCAAAAGTCTACTTATTTTTATAAAATGGCCATAGAAAAAAGGAAAAAAAGTTTATATCAAGGGAAAAATATAAATCCACCAATAAAACAACTTTTCAAACAGTTTTTGTTGAAGCGCATGAATACTTATTTTGGCTTTTTGACCTTTTTCAATGAGGTTTTTTTTCTATGGTAGCTTTTAACGTGGCTTTTGGTTTTGATACAGAAAAAAATTTTGTTTTTTTAAATGACCATTTCCACGTAACGCGCGAAGGTTGAGTTAGGTTAGGGTAGCCTTACGGTTAGGTTACATATCCATGATTCAATGTTTTTCCTTGAAGCAGAGAAATCTGAGTAAATATCTGTTTTCATCTTGTTTATTTTTATTTTACATTGCTCCTGTTAAAAAACAGCACAAGATATATTAAAAAAAAATTGACCAACCAACATGTCAAAACGGACATACAAACTGGCTCAAAAACAGAATTCATCAATGCAAGCAGTTTAAAAAAGTTCTTTCGACGTATATAAAGATACCAAAAGATGTACATATTTGAAGATCTTTTTGAAAGTGTGTCACTCTACCTTCACAGAAAGACCCAGTATATACATTTCTTAAAAACTAAAAAAATTATGTTCGGTTAAGCTATTTTTAGGTCAAGGTTTGGGTTAAGGTTAAGTTAGGTTAGATAAGGTTAGGGTACTAGGTTAGGTAAGATCAGTTACTACCTAACAGGAAAGCTTAGGCAATGTTTAGGGACGTGTTAGTGGGTGTTGTGGGTACTTAGGGTCTAAGTATCTAGACTAAAGCTCAAAAACCTCCAAATAAGCAAAATAAACGAAAACAAACGAACAAAGCATCCCGGAAACGGTCGACATTAATCATATTTTGTTCTCTGGAGGTGAAAATTATTTAGAAGTCAAAAATTTTATTTTCATCTGTATACTTACCTTTCTGATCCTTCTGATCTGTCCATTTTCAATGATTTTTTTTTCTCAAAAGCGTTTCGGCAAATCACTATTTTTAGTGTAGACATGTGTGGCGTTTAGTGACCGTTAGTCAATGATTATTTGGATCGTGTGATGCGGTCTGGAGTAACGTAGGTTTTAGAAAAACATCTCCTTTATCGTGTTTAATATTAGAAGAGTAAACAAATCAAATTAATATTTCATACGACAAAAAAAGTCAGGTTTCTTGTTGACATCTCCGGGATGATAAATTTGATGAATCTACAATTTGACCGTTTTCAATAATTTTTGGACTCCATTTGGTAAATAAGTAAGCAAGAAACGTAAATTTACAAAATGAAGACGTTTTCTAATTTGGTTTGATAATTTTGGTGCGCCAAACTTTGCTGTTTTGGACCGTCTGACGCTGAAGATAGCAAAAAGATACGCATCTGACCAAGACAGCGAATTTATGCAGACCAAATTTATCGATAACGACCCATCTACAGGTTCCCGATATATTAAAAAAAGTCGATATATTTCATTGTAAAAATTAAGGTTTTCAAAAGTAATTAAATACTTTGAAAAATGGCACAAGGACTAACGATTCAAACTTTTACTGTCTATATACTCAAGAAATGGGAGGTGGAACATTCCCTGCAAATGTTGTTTATTTTTGTTGTGTCATTTATATTGAATATTACAAGTAGTTTAGCATTAATTGTCGAAACGAGATAAATATGTCTAAAACATCCGTGACTCAGGGGGAGCACGAAGTCCATTTCAGTTACAGCTTCTCGTCTCAGGACTAAGTTCTCCCATTGTTCTTAGGTGTCAAGTGTGAAAACCAAAACCGAAACCGCCGGCTACCCGACTCCGTTTGTTACATATTACGTATCCCTGGCGTTTTCCTCTTGGGCCAAAATTTAAACCGACCTTTTCTCGATATTACTCGAGGCCTGGAGTTTTGTCCATGATCAGGATTTTGTTCTAGTCTACGAGTCTGTACAAATTGAATAAGAGTCTGGAATAATGGAGTCAAATTAAAGCTCTTGTTCATGTTGGCTTTGTAATAACGATAACGTTTTTAAAAAAATAAAAATAAATTAACGAAAGCCGTTTTCTGACTTTGTTTTCTTAAAAATACAAACTATAATTTATTATTTTTCTAAAAAAATTCACCAATATGTCCTTTAAAATTTGATGGTTTTCCACTCAAAATTTTGGCCACAAATGTCACGAATTACTTTGAAATGAAAAATTACACAGCTCTCTGAATACAAAATATTCTTTAATTTTTTATTTCTTACATCTGCAATCTACAGATTTTCTCATTAAAAAGCTAGTTTATTTACATAGTGAAACAAAATCTCAAAAGATTGAATATAAATTTCAGACAGGGCAAACCCCGCCCTGAAGCGAAATACCGAAACGTTCCCGACCGACCAAAATAATGAAGACAGGCAGACCAGAACGATCCAGTAAAGACTAATTTCCAAATTCATTTTTCCGAGGAGAACAAAGAAAGCTCAAAATCTAACCAAAAACCTCTTACATGTTTCATAAAAGGTGAGATTTGTTAATTAGCATAGTATGATAATATAGTTTTCATTTTACAAGAAAGAGAGCATGCAATATACATAAATAGAAAAAGAAATATATAACCTATATGAATGATATAAAGATAGATAGGAAGAAAAAACGTAAATAAATAGATGTAGAGACTTAAATAATATTATTATTTGTTTCGTTTCATCAAACAAATTTAGATTTCGTGAACCTTTCTACAACTTAAAGAGTTAGATATTAGGGGACCGCGGTTATCGAGTTATTATTGATATATGGCTAGATAAAGTAATGGATAGAATTATAAAGAAATAAATAGATATATAAATAAATAGATAATGGAATGTATAGATAGATAAAGATATCGTTAAACAGACAGAAAGAGAGATGTGTATGTAAAGAGGTAGGTAGAAAAATATAAGTTAGTAATACAAAGGTTACACAAAGTTATACAAAGAAATAAATAGATATGTGGAAGATAGATAGATTGATTGATATATAGATAAACATTTAAAGAAATGTAATGCTATATAGTTATACACTAAGTTAGAAAGTAAGGAAGATAGATATTTGAAATAGACAGATAGACAGGTAGATAGATAGAGTAGAAAAATGAAAAACAAAGAGTGAGAGAGAGAGAAAAAAAAGAAAAAGAAAGTGAGAGAGAGAAAAAAAGAAAAAGAAAGAGTGAGAGAGAGTGAGAAAAATGAAAAACAAAGAGTGAGAGAGAGAGAAAAAGATAAACAAAGAGTGAGAGAGAGAAAAAAAGAAACAGAAAGTGAGTGAGAGAAAAAAGAAAAAGAAAGAGTGAGAGAGTGAGAAAAATGAAAAACAAAGAGTGAGAGAGAGAGAAAAAGATAAATAAAGAGTGAGAGAGAGAAAAAAAGAAACAGAAAGTGAGTGAGAGAAAAAAAGAAAAAGAAAGAGCGAGATAGAGAGAAAGAGAAAAAAAAGAAAGAGTGAGAGAAAAAAGGTAAAGAAAGAGTGAAATAGAGTGAGAAAAATGAAAAACAAACAGTGAGAGAGAGAAAAAAAGAAAAACAAAGAGTGGGAGACAGAAAAAAAGAAAAAGAAAGTGAGAGAGAGAGAGAAAAAGAAAAAGAAAGAGTAAGAGAGAAAAAAGATAAAGAAAGAGTGAGGGAGATTGAGAAAAATGAAAAACAGAGTGAGAGAGCGAGAGAGAGTGAGAGTGAGGGAGAGAGAGGGAGTGAGAGTGAGAGTGAGGGAGAGGGGGAACAAGGAAAAGGCATTAGAAAACTCTATTACAGACTGCTACCGCGGAATAATGTTTTATGATTAGATATCGCGGTATTAAGTGTAGTATAAATTTCTTGCCCCTTGGGGCTAATGCTTATCAGCCAATTTCAACAAAACGTTCACGTAATATGACCGTGCCTTCAATATCTCTGGAAAATTGAGTAAAATACTTTTTGATTAGTTAGGGAAATATTAGGGACAATATATTCCGAAAAGTCCTTCACAAAGCAATTCAGCCTTATGCTATAGGAGCGGGGAGGGATTTTCATCCTTATGACAGGTTTTAATAAAACTTTAAATATAGGTCAAAGCATGGAATTTCAATAGTCTTCAATAGTGAATTTTCGTGAACAGTTCGCTAAAATTCGGAGGATGTTCTACTCACCTTATATTCATTTCTTATACTTACTAAAGCGAATTTTCAGTATATTTTTTTTATTTTTTCATGTCAGAAAAGTTTCTTAAAAGCGGTTGAAATAAAAAGAAAAGAAAAAAAAATATATATAAAAAGACGTAATTTACACTTGAACAAAAGTTTGACAGTTTCAGGGTGAGAAAAATACTTAAAATTGACCATTTTGTAAAATCTTTTATAAACTTAATTGCTGCTTAACCATGCCTGATGTTACAAATCTCATATTTTGAGATGATTAATTATTACTCTTAATACGCAATTGAAAATATTGTTTAATATATTGTAATTTGGATAATTTCAAGTTTGTAAAAATAATGGCTTCATTATTTAGGACTATTTATTAATAATCTGAGCTCCAATAACAATAAAATAGGGAAAATGTGAAAATTTGATAGAAAGGGAGTTAATGTGTATCTTAACAATGGTTTCGACTGAATATAGGACAGTTTCGATTGGATGAAGGTCAATAAAATGTGAGGTGTATTAAGGCCGATATAAACTATAGATAGGCAAGTTTAGAGTCGAGCCATTGTCAGGAAGAAGATATGTGCCGAGTCCCGGGCTAAGCATAGATTCACCATAGAGACAGGGTATATAGGCCATGGTGGAGATAAGAGAGACCCTTTAACTGCCAATATAGGCTATCTCCAACAGACCGTTTTCAACAACTACGCTAATGTTCTAATCCATTCCAACTCCATCAGTGTTAAAGATAATTAAACCTTTTTTGGCCCAGTTGCGACATATTGACCTACTGAGGATGGTATGGAAATGGAACAATAGGAGGCTAAGAACGCGGGTTCACTTATTTCAATCAAACCTTTTTTACTGCTTAAGTCAACAATTAAATTTTACGTCATTATAGGTGAGAAATCACAGAATGAAATCAACAAAACGTCCTCAGATATATTATTTGATGTCTCCGGTACTAATTTATTTCTAGAGGCCATGTTTTTCAAATAACTTATTGTTTTAATAGTTGTAAAGCCTTGTTAGTTTTTTATATTACTATATATGTGATTTTTATATGGTCCTTTATATACATTTCTTGAACTATATGAAATTTTATTGAAAAGAGATAATTAATATCTTAGATCTTGGGTTTATCGTGGGTAATTTTTTTCTGATGCCCGATGTTCAACCTTAAATTTCTTTCATCTCCCCGGGATATTTTCCAAAATTCACAGTGTTAAAACCGTGGAAGGTCATTTTCCTTCTTTGAGACTAATTAATCGTTGGTTCTTATGTTATTATAAGTGATAAACATAAAGAAATCAAGAAAAACTCCCAAAACATTTTCTTTTATAAAATCGGTCCTGAGTTTTTTTTACAAAGACAAAGATTGTGCTATTACGTTTGAATTATAGGATTCTAAACTGCTGTAAAGTTTCCTATCAATTGATGTAGTTATCACTTTATCTTTCAATTAATTAAGGTTTTTAGTTGAGATCAAAAAGTCGGCGTCACGAGCAGGATTTGAACCCACGGCCTGAAGTGGTAGATTAGCTGCGAATGTAGCCGAAGATCGTGTGTTCGAATCCCGCTCGTGACGCTGACTTTTTTATCTCAACTAAAAATCTTAATTAATTGAAAGATATTAATTGGTCAAGCGGACCACGAAACTAGTGAATTTAATAAGTTTAAATGAAGTATATATACACTAAAGCCCTCCGTGGCCATTTCATTTGTCGCCGAGAATCAAATAGATAAGACGACATTTGAAAAATGGCAAAAAGGAGGGAAAATTCAAAAGGTGGGGTTGAGTTGAGAAGTTAGTGTCCGAGTGGTCGAAGTCACGATAACTCAAGTGGTAGAGCAGCGGCGTATCTAGCCGAAGATCGTGGGTTCGAATCCCAGTCGCGACGCTAGCTTTTTATCCCAAACTTAATTAATTGAAAGATATTAATTGGTCAAGCGGACCACGAAACTAGTGAACTTATAACTTTATTGTGATTTTTCTCAAGAAAAAAAAACCATTAGGAAAAGTTCCCATAAAATTTGTATTCAGCCGTCTTTCACGTTAAAAACGACTATCAGCTTTGACTCTTACTAACAAAATTAACCTAAAAAAATAAATAATATTATTATATTCAAACAGATCCGTATTTGCTCGTTCACAGATTGACTATTTTTGAATTTTTGCAAAAACTCAAAAATCAGGTATTAAATTTTTGTAATTATGTGTGGTGATTAGTGACCGTTAATCGATATTTATTTAGAAATCGTGAGATGCGGTCTGGTGTGATGTAGGTTTCAGAAAAACATTTTCTTTATCGTGCAAACGTTTCGATCGTTATCGTTGAGATCATCTTCAGGGCCTGGGATTTACAAACATTTTTTACATTTAGGATGTGGAAAAGTGAATTTATACAATGCAAAATATATTTTATATATTCAATCAAAGTATTTTTATTCACTCAAAGTGTTCGTCTTCTGTGTAATTGTGTCATTCTTGCGTGCGTCGAAAGTGCCGTACATCACACCAGACCTCATCTCACGATTTCTAAATAAATTTTGTAATTTTATATTTTCATTATTATTTTATTTAATCTGAAGTAATTAATTTTTCATGTAATAAAACCTTCTGCTATCAATACGAATTTGATCTTTCCCTTTTACTAAAAATTTCATTTTCTCATGGAATACGATTTTTGAGGTTTGTTCTACCATACTCTCCGCAAATATAGCATAACGATCCTACCAAGCGTACTATTCATAAATTTATTAAATGACCCAGCTTTGGTAACATTTGACCATATACAGGAAGTTTTGACTGAGCTTAGTAAATTGATGAAATTTTCTTATGATATTGAAATGCTCAAATGGTTATTAAATTCCAACTTTGTGCTGGCAAAACGCCTATCAGTTGGACCAAAATGATTCAGCAGATGATTGTTTATTTAAATAGTTTAACGAGGATTTTACAAATATCCAAAAATTTATTAATTGTTGAAGTAGTGAGAAGCGATCAGTTTTAGATGTAGTTCAGAAAAACACCAGTTTAATTTTTTTGCCGACGTCCAAAAACCAAAACCATTCATATTCTCACTCACGCTTAAATACAATCTTTCCTGTTTAAGTAACTTAATATTCCGCCACTGACCCTCTCATACTACGCATTAACGATACTAAATACGTTCACTCTCAACAAACACTATGGACTACATTACTATGTAATACAAAAAAAGCCTCGCTTTGAGTGATTAGATATACTTTAATTGAATAAAAAAATATATATATATTTTGCATTGTATAAATTCACTTTTTTCCACACCCTACATGTATTTGTTAAATGTAAACAATGTTTGTAAATCCCAGGCCCTGAAGATGAGCTCAATAAAGATCGAAACGTTGGCACGATAAAGAAAATGTATTTCTGAAACCTACATCACACCAGTCCGCATCTCACGATTTCTGAATAATTTTCTTCACTTTGTAAGTATTCTTTTAGTTCTATAGAGTTTTTTTATATATTTCTGAATAATTACCGATTAACCGACACTAATCACCACACATAATCTAGAGTTTTTTCCCCCCCGGCCGGCTAACTACTAGAGTCGTTGCCGGCACCTCACGAATATAAGCTTTTTGCATTTTTTTGTTTCATTTCAACTTTATATCTATCTCATTCACTATATCTCTTTCTTTTAATTTTGTTTCCTACCGACCAAACATAAGAGTGTCCTGTTGCTCGTTCCTACCATCCCACACGTGGTTTGTTAAAAATACTTCAATATTTACAAACTCACTAACAATACCCACTCACGCTAATAAAATGATTTCCTAATCTACAGTTGGCAGGGCTCAGAGTACAGGTGCACGACTGATGTCCTGCCCTTACAACTCAATAAAAAGTCCGTAGGATAGTCATAATCCTTCCTTTCCTTCCATTCGTGCTAATAAATACATTCATACAATATGTGCAGAATTTCATTCATCCATTAGACTAAATTCCTTTTGACGGGCTTGTGGAGTACTCGATATTCCTCGACATCCACGTCCATTTACACAAAACATTCGCGCTAATAAATACATTCATAATGGAGAGGTAGTAGTATTACTATAACCTTGATACCGGCTTGTCCCTCACGTCACACTCACATTACACAACAAATATATAATTACCTAAACTAATTTGGCGTGCCTGTGAGCTACTCGTTATTCAGTCACAGCCACACCCAGTCATACCTCATCACCCACGCTAATAAATACATTCACACTGCAAAATGGAGATAAACCACGTGTGGTTGGTTATATGTATCCATACGGGTTTATCAATTTTAAGTACTTAATAAGATAATCTTTGAAGTCACTGTTATGCTTAAGAACTATTTCCAGATTACATGGTAGGTCTACCGTTCTCGGTACTCTCTTAACTTATTACATTCCTCTAATAGATGTCTCACCGTTACCGGGTTTCCACAGAGTGATCAGCGTTTTTGACTTCTACCCACTAAGAGGTCACCGTGCGTGAGACGGGTGTGACCTATTCGCAACCTTGTTAATATTATTTTGTTACGTTTTCCAAATTCTCCACGGGCCACCGTACTTTTAGTTTTTCATTACTTTCGTTCCAGCGAGCCTGCCAGTTTCTTATTGCTAAGAAAATTTGTGTCCACGCGTTTTAAAGAATATTTGAAAGGAATCCCTAATGGTTTTTTGAACGAAAATATTTTTTGCTCTTCAATGGAATCGTCTTTCGGTTTTTGTAACATTTTGTATATATAATCTTATATAATACCACGTTAAATAATTAATTTCTTATCTTAAGGAAAAATAGTCGACTTATATACAATAACTCTGATATATATATATATATATATTTAAAAACTATGTAAAAAGGTCCAACCGGAGGGGTCGGGGCTCGTCGTTTTCGCTCATTACTTTTATTACTTTTTACATAGTTCCTGTAAATAGCTGGAATTTTAGTTTTAAATATATTCTCTGATCACAAATGTTACCTGCAAGAAATTGCTAGTCAGAACAAAAATAGTTGGACGTCTAGTCACACGGATTTTTAGCGAGATTTTCACCGTCAAACATGTAGTAAGCTAGCTATGTGCTCCATAATCTTAGACCCAAAACGCTAGTACAATTGTTTTCTACAATTCATTAAATTCACTAATTTCGTGGTCCGTTTGACCAATTAAATCATTACAATTAATTAAGGTTTTTAGCTGAGATGAAAAAAAGTTAATGGCACGAGCGGGATTCGAACCCACGATCTTCGGCTAGATACGCCGCTGCTCTACCCCTTAGCTATCGTGACCTCGATCCAAACCGATTACACGACATTTGAAAAATGGCAAAAAGGAGGGAAAATTCAAAAGGTGGGGTTGAGACGGGAAGTTGGTGTCCGAGTGGATCGAGGTCACGATAGCTCAAGTGGTAGAGCAGCGGCGTATAAGCCGAAGGTCGTGGGTTCGAATCCCGCTCGTGNATTCTTGGGAAACCCCTGATGATGGCACTATAACGGGCCGAAAGCTCGGTGAACTCAGAAATTAGTTTTCTTTTTTTCACTTGTATAATGACCTCTACGAAGATTGGAACCCTACGAAGATTATCTGCAGATCAACAAACATATCTTCATTTTGATAATGTTTAGATAATTAAATTTGTACGTAAAAAAATTAAATAAAAAGAACAATGACAACAAGAACTGCAAGAACTGGCAATAATTTAAACACCGTCTTTACTAAATGATTGAATAAATATTTTCTTTTTTATAAATCCAATTTGGGGAACGAAAAAAAGCAAAAGTGTTTTCATGATCAGAAGAAATTGCCGAGTTTTATTTGTCGTTGACCCAGTTAATCCTGTTAATCTCAGTGGTGGCAATTGAATCTGTTGTAAAAGCTCTGTAAATATTGACGTAAATTTACAATCAGTCATGTTCCTTTGATGGATTAGTATTTCACGTGTCAGCCGATCTTTTCTTTAATCACGATTTTATTTTTTCTACTTTTTCTCAATATTTCAACTTAATGATAATGTATTTATCCATTGATAAATAATTGTTATAAAATAATTAATTAAAATACGTTAAATTTGAAAGGTTTTGGCCAGATTTTGGCTATAATAAAATTTATTTAACTTTTCCACTTTTTATATTTTTAAAAAATGATAGTTGATTATTATAAATAAATGTTCAATGATTTTTTTTAAATTGATCACATTTTATAGAAGAAGGAAAAATTAAATTCACCACGAATACATCAACAAATTTTGCACTTCTTTTTATCACAGCTAATTAAAAGTTCAAGGAAATAGAAAAAAGTAAAATTACAAAGACACCAATGTGAGAAAGATTTTGTTTTTGTTTGATCAGTGATAGATTTTGTAAGAAACATAAAAAAACTTGATTTTTACTTATGAATTGTCAGGAACGTAGGTCTGAAGGGTCTGACCTAGACGTCTCAACCTCCGGACCACGATTTCCGATCCTCTGACGGTAAAAATGCAATAAAACATTATTAATAGAACCCCGGGGACCGGGTCGGCAGAGACGCTCTCAGTATCAAGAGCACTGTCGATATGGCTTTGGAAAATCTGTCTGCAGAAGAAATAACGTTAAAGGATATGCCATGCGAGGTTGACACAAAACTTACTTTTAAGAAGAAGAACTTTATTCTGGGACTGGTGTCCCCTAAGAATAATATATATGAAATAAATAAAGGAAGTTCCTTCTATGAAATAAAAAATAAAATGAGATTGAAACCTTGGCACAATGTATACCAGTATGGTAGGCCAGAAGAGAAAATTTCAAGAATATTAAACAAAAATATCAAATATTAACGTAAATTAACGTAAGGACTCTGCTTGGAGGAAGAGGAGGTGATTGTACACGTAGGATTTAAAAGAGGAAAAGGAGGCAGCGTGGCGAATACAAAGGGGAAGGGAATTCCAGAGTTTAGGGTCTCGGATCAGAAAGGGTCTTCGAAGGTATGTATATTGCGGAAGGATCAGGTCAATTTGGGATGAGCGGGTCTTACGAGTGTGATATGAGGAGTTAAATTGGAGGGATTGGATGATGTAAGGAGGGCGACAAGTGTGGATGGACTGGAAAAGAAAGCAACCTAGGAAATACTATGCACGGAAGGAGGGGAACAGCCGGGAAAGTTGGGAATACAACCCCGACACCCGGGATCCCCGTGGGGTGCCGTACACAAATCTTACGCAACAATTCATAATAGGCTTCAATCGCGCGTTCTCCCTCTGTATGCCAAACAGCTATAATCTAAAAAGGGAAGTATAAGGGAAGATACAAGGAGCTTGCGGGTGGAGAAAGGTAAGAGAAGCCAGGATCGACGAAACAGGCTGAGGGAGGCAATGNTCTTGAGCGTGGCCGAGTGATGATCGGAAGGGTGGAAGGATATGTATATTTGGAAGTCATCGGCATATAGGTGATAGTTACAGGACTGGATGGAGTCGGGGAGATCATTGATATATATGGAAAAAAGGATAGGAGAGATGCTAGAGCCTTGGCGCACCCCAGATTTTAGAGAGAGAAAGGAGGACGAAATAGCATAAGGGAGGCAATACAATGGCGGGAAATTTGGGAATTGTGAGAATGCCAGGAAAAGTTTTGGTCATAGACTACTCCTAGGTTTTTAACCGAGGAAGAGACGGGAATGGGATGGTTATTGGGGCTGAGGTGGGATGTTGGGGAGGGAATTGAGGAGTTGCCTGGACCCGATAATTATGACAGTGGATTTGGACAGATACTTTTAGGCCAAAGCCGCGTGTATGTCCGGTATGTATAGAAAGATTGTTTGATATGTCTCACTTAATTGAAGGGTGCAACTCTTTGATTCCAAATATGGAGCGCGTAGGAATGCTACTCGATATGAGAATCGCGCTTGCACATGGCAAGGTCTAGGTCCCCGGTTCCGATTTTGGGAGGAAACAGGGTCAATTTCATATATATATATATATACTGATTGCGTTGTGGTAGAAAAGTCCTAGCTGTGGATAGCCCAACAGCCCAACCTCGGAGGCTGGATGGATAAAACCGAGGCCTGCAGATAATTTATTGTGTATAAACTGTATACGAAGAGTGGAAATTTCAAATGTTCTAAGTGCCATCTGTCATTTTTTTCAGAAAAATAATATAGTCATAAGTCAAATCGTAACTCAAAAACGTTATTGAAATGTATTTTATTGGTAATTTAGGAGTATATTCTTCAGCAGCTAGTTCAATGAAAAACAAAAACAAACTTCTTAATATGCAAAAAAATAAGAAATTGAAGAAACGTTCTAAAAACTATAAAAACACTATATTCATACATAGAACATAGTAAACCTAAATAATTTAATAGATGAAATTAACCAATAAAGATAAATTAAAGTTAAGTTAGTAATTATTTAGAATGTTTCGATAATAGGTTTTAGCAGTTTCTGGCAGAAAGTCCAGCATGTGAATCAATGACATACAAAGTTTTTTAATCAGTTAATATCATCAGGTTTAGCCCCTTTTTTTAGTGCATTAACACATTTCCTGTCAAGTCTTGTCATTGAATGTGTACTTATCCTGGATAAAACATGGGTCATCTTTAAAAATTTACCATAGTAGCCTTTGCAGTTGTAACATTTGTGTTTTAATGTGTTTTAATTTTTCAGACATGAATTTTCAAATTTTAATAAAATATTAACGAATTTAATTTTTTTTAATAATAAATCTTTGTTACACCGGAATCCAATTTTCTTTCGTTGATTGCAGAATAGTATAAAAAAATGTTGTTTTTTTTATTAATTATTCAGAAATCGTGAGATGCGGTCTGGTGTGAAGTAGGTTTCAGAAAAAAATTTCTTTATCGTGCCAACGTTTCGATCATTATTGAGATCATCTTCAGGGCCTGGGATTTACAAAATTGTTTAAATTTTACAAAAACATGTAGGATGTGGAAAAAAGTGGATTTCTGCAATGCAAAAAAATATTTTTTTATGTATTCAATCATAGTATTTCTATTCATTTAAAGTGTTTGTTTTCTGCGTAATTGTGTCATTCTTGTGTGTCGTGTTGAGAGTGCCAGTGAGATTTTGTTGTTTTATGTTTATATACGTTCGATTTTAAAGGGGTGGGGAAGGAAGTCGGTATAGAAAAGACATTTTTGTATAAAGATTTCCGACCGTTGGCATGATAAATGTTTTTCTGAAACCAACATTACACCAGACCGCATCTCACGATTTCTGAATAATCATCGACTAACGGCCACTAATCACCACACATTTGTGTTTTAAGTCTAGAAAGTACGAATGTTCAATGTTAACTTCGGAAAACGGTTCTCATGTAACTTTAGCTGATGCCACAACATTTTGTAAATCTGTCGGAGTGAAACATTTGGAAAATTGTCCTCTTTTCAATAATGGCGAAGTCTCGATCACATGTCAAAAAGCTATGACCGCTTATTAGAAATTTCTGAACAATCTCTTCAAAATGTCCAAATTGTGCTAAAAACGTCATTAAAAACATAAGGGTGCAGTTTTTATTTTGGCCTGCACAATTATCTGAACCAGTTTCTTTCAAAAATGTCATATGGATTCACTAGACGTAAAATGCAAGATACAACTTCCGATTATCCAACTGGCTGATACGCCATGGCACTTAGAACCTTCGGAAAAATCATATGTCCCATACTTAGACCAGTGCCTTTTATGACGAACGCAACAATCCACTTTTTAAGAGGTTTGGCACTTAGAACATTATTAGGGCGATGGCACATAGAACATATTAAGAAAAAAATTTCAGTTTTGAGGAAATTGCCACTTAGAACGTTTAGAATTTCCACTCTTCGTATATCGTATATAAACTGAAATCCAAATTTAACTTACTGTCTTATGCTATAATTGAGGAATAATAAAACCTCTTTTGTTTTTTATTTACAAGCTTTGAATATAAAAGTTCATTATTTTTCATTTAGTTTCTTTCTCATTTTTATGTAATTTATTTATTAGAATGTTATTCGCTTTACTACACCATGCTTTGAAAATGTGATTTTCTCGCCACAAATGCCTTAAGAGGGGTTTTCAACTGCAAAATAATAAATTAAAGGCGTTATAACAATTTTGATCTCCCACATTATGGAAGAAAATGACGGGAAGTTTCCAGACTGGGAATTTTGAGCCCTCTTTGCACGAGGAGCGGCAGATCCGCCAAGAAATACTCAGAATACCTTACCAATTAGCCTGTTTAATCCACAACTTCGCCAACCCCTTCTTCATCGCTTTGATAACATAATTAGTTTCAAATCAAATTCCCGGAAAGGTTTCTCGAGAACAATGGGAGGATGAAACTTTCTTCACCCGATTAGAATAACCAAGATCCCAACCGTTAGGGCAATTTTATTCATCCCCTTGTCTAAAGTCTAGAAACGTTGGATATTTATTTATAACGACGGCTTATTTCAACTGCTATTTTAAATTTCTTATTTTTTTATTCGTATTAGTACTCTCTTTCTCCATATCTATATTGTAAATGGGTAAGCGAAATAGGTTAAATCCGTAAATCCCTTAGGTCTTGTCGAAGTGTAGCACCTCTGCGCCGTGCTATCTGGGCAACCATGAATAATGTATTTTTTCATTTACCATCTAGGTTTATACTTTGTTCTCATCATACTACAATTAAAATTTGTGGTGGAAGATGAGAGCGGGAAATTCGGCTTCTTATCACCCTTTGGCACGTGTACAGTTGAATAACCGGAACATAATTAATTTTCAACAGGGCATAACTAACCGTCTTGGAGAGAGGAAGCTATTATTCCACTAGCAACCTCATCACACAATAAAACAAGCTACTTTTACTACTCCAACAATGTTAATGTAAATAAATACCCAGAGAAGGCCGGAGAACCGATGACAGTACTAGATTCATAATAATAGTCGCCTAGAGGTTTCAAAAATTTAAGGAATTTGTGCAAATAATTCTGAATATTTTCTATTTATGATTATCAACCAGCAGGGTTATGGCTATGACTTATAAACTAATAAAGTCAACAATAAAATAAAATTTCCAGAAAATTGTAAACTTTTTCCAAATATATTTTGTCATTTGTTCTGGTTAATCATTTGCATTCTAAGATATTAATGGTTATCGGTATTTTAGAACAAGTAACTAGTTTGTACGTTTTGTAAAAGATATTTATGAAATTTTTGGGGAGACAGGTAGATGGAATTTATTTAAAAAAAAAGGAAATTAATAATTAAAGAAAAGATTTCTAAAAAATATATATGTAACGTTTCGATTTGAATGTACCGCCATGCCCCTCCACACACATCTGACAGTGAAAGGAGTAGGGGCAAGGAAAGGGCTATTTTTTCAATCAAATAAATAATTCCCTTTCTGTCCTCCGTGGGTTAAGTGTGTTCAAGTGAGTAAATTTTATATTTTCGTCAAAAAAACTAAAAATAATAATTGTATTTTAATTTAAAAAAGGGTTGTCACAAAAAATATATTTTTATAAAGAAAACTAAAAGAGATAGCACTTGATTTTAAAAGTTCTGTTAAAATATTAATTGTATTTTCTAATTGGTGGTCAAAAAATTAATAATAATAACAAAAAAAAAAGAAAAAGTGTTATTGTGTTTTGTTTCTTATTATTGTTATGTAGAATTAGTTTATCATATTTAAATGGAAGAATAAAAGGATAAGGATGAGCCTTACTCATGCTGAGACTGTTGCTAGTCTGACTCCATTATTATTATTATTATTAGCCATACAAGCCTATGGGAAATCTTTAATTATGGAACAAAAATTCACAATTCTAATTAAAAGAGAAACAGAAATAAATTTTATATGTAATTTAAAATGGGATTTTTGCATACATTTGGCCTTCCAAATAAAGAATTTTAAAAATAAAAATTAAAGCTTGGATGGCATTAGGATAAATTAGTTTACGAGTGAATGTTTGGAGTCATAGCTTTATAGCACTCAGAAGAGATATAGCTACCCGAAGATAGAAGGTTTGGATGTTAGGGCGTGAAATAACCTTAGCCGTTAAAACGCCCTTAAAAATTAATAATTATAATAATAATAATTTATTTTATTTTTCTTTATAAAACGAGAATTAAATTCGATTTTAAAATTAATGTTTGTAGATTCTGAAATAGGTTTTATTATAGAATAAAAGATTCTTTAAATTAAAAATAATAATTAATAAAAGAAATTGTAATCTTTTTTTGAAAATAAATTGTAATGAAAGATTTAAATTTAATTAATATTTTGGTCTCGTATTTATTTTGGTTTGAATTGAATATTTGAAAAAAAAAGGTGACTGATCAACCTGATCTATAAATTAAATTATTGTAGTCAGGTCCGATCATAAGAAAACCGCTGGGACCTTGTTTTCGGTTCTCCGAATTCAGGGTTGGGCCCAAAACAAGAGATGCCCTTACATATATATATATATATATACAATAATTAATACAATTTGTAAAATATGTTTTCAGGGTTTCCTTTTTCGATGTATAAGAATATGAAATACGTTTTTTCCCCATAACGTTATCTGCTCAATCTGTTACGGTCTGAAAATATTTTCCATAACGGCCAAAATTTATAAATAAGTATTATTGATAAATTAAACTTAATTTCTTTTCTGTACTACATGAATGTACAGTGTTGAGTTACTGTTTATTACAACGTAAAATATATTTTATTAAAGACAATGTTAATTTTAAATATTTATACACCTGCTCATATTAAATCATACATTACAATTATTTAAGGTTTTTAGTTGGGATAAAAACGTCAATGGCAGGAGCGGGATTCGAACCCACGATCTTCGGCTAAATACGCCGCTGTTCTACCAGTTGAGCTATCGTGACCTCGACCCACTCGGACACCAACTTCCCGTCTCAACCCCACCTTTTGAATTTTCCCTCCTTTTTGCCATTTTTCAAATGTCGTGTAATCGGATTGGATTTTCGGCGACAAATGAAATGGCCACGGAGAGCTTTAGTGAAGTATACTTCATTTTAAATAATTAAATTCACTAATTTCGTGGTCCGCTTGGCCAATTAANCTAAAAAATGTTTCTACTGTCTTATTTAATGTATTTATATTTTCTCGCTTAGGTAACGGCATAACAATAGTTTATTAGTGGATTCATTATATTTAATGGTCTATTGACCAAATTATTTCTTTTAATTAATTACTCTTTTTATGTAAGATGTTGGTCGAAATGAAAATGTTAGTGCCACGAGCGGGATTCGAACCCACGACTTTCGGCTAAACATCCAACTGCTCTACCACTTCGATCCGCTCTGACTCAGCTGTCAGTCACGATAGCTCATGTGGTAGAGCAGCGGCGTATTTAGCCGAAGGTCGTGGGTTCGAATCCCGCTCGTGGCACTAAGTTTTTCATTTCAACCAAAACCTTACGTAAAAAGATTAATTAATTGAATATTTTATAATATTGACAACAATTTGAATAAATAATCTGCACTCACATAAACAGGTAAATAAATAATAATAAATGTCTTCAACACAAACTATTTCCTGAGGGGATAAAAAATGTAAATTACTAAATTAGTTAATTTTTACATTGAGAGAGCACTGTATTTGAACATATAATTTGATTTCGATAATAGATCATTTATCAGACGGATATCCTATTTCATATTATCTCATCCATGAACAGTTCAGTAAGAAAACCTTTCTGATGAAATGATAAATAACAATAGAAATATGTTAAGCGATATAAGTGACGACTTACATATTCCCATATGTTTACGATATAACTAAAATTGATTTAACTCCATATTCTTGATGAATATAGAGTTCGCAATTTTTTGAAAATATAAATTTAACATGTTTTTCATTAATTTGCTATATAAAAATTCTTTTACCGCCGTACTAAAAAAGTTTTATGGTATGTTTTGTGAATTGCTGTATTTTATCTCTATCAATTCAAAAGAGGGATGCCACGATTTTTAAAGAAGGACGGTCAGATTTACCTGAAGGATAGGTCAATTAATCTTTCGTCTCTTCACTCCTGTCTTGTGTGAAAAATAGTTTGACCCTCGGGCTCATTTATAACCCTGTTTCTTTTTATTGGATCGATGAACTAGTCGACCTTATATACTGGTCATCCTCGCCGAAGTATCTAAAACACGCTCGTTTACTTTGAACTTATTTTTTATTCACACTCAAGTACTTAGACATGTGAACATAAAATTATATTTTACACAATTGATTATAGAAAAAAATCAAATATAGAGTGAAAAATATAATCAGTTCAATTAAAATGAGAGCGTATTAACCTCGGGACAGAAAATAGGAACTAAAAACACATTGCCAAATGGTCAAGTAGTCTGGGCAGGAAACGGTTACTGAATATGGTTACTTAATTAAAATCACACCATTGAATCTAAATCTTTATACTAGTTTTACAAAGAAACTGGTTCAAATAAAAAAATCTTCTAAGGCCAATAATTTCGTTTGTACATTTCTCTACAAATGACAAAATATCGTTGAGTATATACTCAACAACATCACAGATAATACATATAACGCAAAAGGCTCATTTCATTTCATTAATAACATTCACATCCCCTCACACTACTCTCTTATATCCCTAGACGTTCCATCATTATTAACCAACATTCCAATAGACACAACATTAAACATAAATGGCCCAACATAACCAATGGGCACTAGTTTATCAAAAAACACGTTCTTAACAATGGTTCGACACTGCTGTATTAACGGATGCTTTACATAAAACAATAAGTTTTACAAACAACTACAATATTTGGCATAGCCATGGGTAGCAACCTAGGCTCGTTACATAGACATAATTATGACACATCTCTTAAGCACAGTCATACCACAACTTCCTTTCATATTACCCTTCCTCACTAAAAACGTAGGTGATATATTGAAAGCAGTTTCCATAGAGTAAATTCAAACTACATTAGATAATTTAATAGCTTCATTCGCTTCGGTGAGTCGTTAGGGAGGGTCGGACTGGCGATGAGGTGTGTGCTTCGGTTGGGCCACCGTCCGCGACGATCTGGCAAATTTGGCCAAATCGTGTACTCCGCCATACCTCTGCAAGGCTAAGTTCCTTGAACTTAGAAATAGATACGCCGCTTTGCGTCTGATTTTTACTTACGGTTCGAAGACCGGCGATGGGGTGGACGGTGCCGTGTGTAGCGAGGGAGTGGCCACCTTCTGGTCCTTGCCTCCTCATTTCAGCGTATACACGGCAGAGCTGTAGGCTATTTGGCTCGCTCTCTACGCGGTGCGGACCGGGAAGGGCTCAGCCTTCCTCGTACACGGAGCTGGAGCCTTTGGTGGTTGCTGTCTGGATTCCCGGACCGGTCAGCCTGGAGGATATCGAACGTGCGAACGAGGCGGCGAAAGCTGGGATGTCCCACCTTCCCGATCGGACCATCACGATCAGGCCCTCTGGAACTAAGCACGCAGTGAAAAATATGAAAAAGAAAGATGGCAGTAAAGAGCACGTCCCGTCTGAGTGTAGATGGACCTCAGAGGACCTTAGCATGAGACTAGGGAAAGTTCTCACCCGACTGAGGATTGGCCATACGCAGTAGAAACACGGGGATATTATTTTGGGTCAAAGCTCGCGCCGGTGCCCCAATGCGGAGAAAAGTTCTCGATGTGTCCCACATAATAGAGGCGTGCCATGCCAGAGCGATCTCTATACAGAGAGCGTTTAGGCATGCCGCCGGATTTAAGAAGGGTTCTCGGACACGGTAGCGAGTTTCGTGAATAGAGTAACTGGGAAGGAGCTAATGGTGGAATAACATCCCCATCGCCACTCGAGGTGTGTACGTGACTATGGTTGATAGCGGAATATTTATAAAAGCACCCCATCAACCACCAATTAGATTAGTTTGTTATTGTATGCAGGTCGATGGAGGAATAAAGTACTCCATCTTCCAAATAGAATGAATGCACTGTGTGAATGTATTTACTTGTGTGAATGTGTATTGAATGTGCTGTTCATGTTGTCATATTTTGTTTATGCTCGGGGCTGAAATGACCAAGCTGTCGCATGCCACTTAAAAACGGAACACTTGTGATAAAACAACCAGATGACAACGTCGGGTATAATCACAGATTGATACCAAAAAACCTAAAAAAACAGATCGCTATCTCAACTTTACACCACACCATGTTCTTCATACAATAATAAAAGAGCTACTTCACAGAATTATTACCCTAAGTCAGGAATCATTTTTACCACAAGAACATACAGATATACAAACATATCCTCCATAACAATCACTACCCTAAACACATAATCAACAGAATAATCACCAACTACAACTCAACATTTAGACCATCCACTAGTACTAATAACACTACATCACTTCTATTAAACACAGACAAACCAGCATACATATCCATGTCATTCGTTCACGACCTATCACATAAATTAAACGCATTTCTTTCTTCTGATAACTTTAAAATAGCCTTCAAAAACTATAAAACTATTCACACAATTCACTAATTTTTGTAGTCCGCTTGATTAATATCTTTCAATTAATTAAGGTTTTTAAGTTGAGATAAAGAGTCAGTGTCACAAGCGGAATTATAACCCACGACCTTCGGCTAGATACGCCGCTGCTCTACCACTTGAGCTATCGTGACCTCGATCCACTCGGACACTAACTTCCCATCTNCGCTGCTGTACCACCTGAGCTATAGTGACCTCGATCCACTCGGACATCAACTACCCATCTCAACCCCTCCTTATGAGTTTTCCTTGCTTTTGCCATTTTTCGAATCCCTCTCGTGCCATTAACTTTTTTTCATCTCAACTAAAAACCTTAATTAATTGTAATGATTTAATTGATCAAGCGGACCACGAAATTAGTGAATTTATTTCATAGTTTTGCTCGTAAAATTAGACCATTTTGTAAAGTCGGGTAGCATCAGAACAGGACAGTCATATTTTTGTAGTTTATTTGAAACTAAGCACATGTAATTTTGTCGTTATATTAATTACAACATGTTATTTTAATGTAAACCAAATTAAACGAGATCAAAAATGCATAAGTTTTTATAAACATTGTTTAATTATGATGGTTAGGAGAAACTTTATTTAAAACAATTAAGTTTACCAAACAATTTATTAGATGGTTGTGCTCATAAAATTTAAATAACATTTTTTTACAAGGTTTTGCTCAAAATAGTGCATTAAGAAGAAAGATGCGTTGCGATTGTGATAGTGATTATTGGGATAAAGGCTGTGGACTGTACGCGACGGGTACTTGCGTCGGATAGATGTGCACACCCGACCAAAACGTGGCAAGGCGTCGGGTAGCATCGGGTAAGTGTGTTCCTGGCTTAAAGCTCCCTCATTTCATTACACGAGATTTGAAAAATAGCAAAAAGGAAGGAAAATTCAAAAGGTGGGGTTAAGATGGGAAGTTAGTGTCCGATGGATCGAAGTCACGATAGCTCAAGTGGTAGAGTAGCGGCGTATCCAGCCGAACGTCGTGGGTTCGAATCACGCTCGATTCACACTGGCGTTTTTATCTCAACTAAAATACTTAATTAATTGAAAGATCTTCAAATAATTTTTTCCTAAATTAAAGATCCAACACCTCTAACAAATAAGTCTGATATAATTAACAAGATCAATTGTTTAAATTGTCCGGCAACTTACATAGGAAATGCATCCCAACATCTGGATAAAAGGATAAAACAACATATCTATGATTGCAAAAAACTCAAACAAAATCCTACAGCACTGCCTACTTACCATTTTGAACACCAACTCAATTTCGATTTTAACTATCAAAAATAATAAATATAGAACAAAACAAACATAAACGTAACTTTTTAGAAATGGTTTACACCAACAGGGATAAACATAGCATCTATTATAGAACAGACACATATAAACTCAACCTCATCTACGCTAACATCATTATTCAATTTCGATATCAATAACACATAAAATATATAATACAACATACACTCCACACATCAAACAATTCCTACATAGTCTAAATCTCTAATATTTTATCCTTCTTTTCCCTAATAATCCCGTCTATAATATTCGTGAAAGGATAACTAAGCCCGAACGGCAAACCATTATCCCTTTTTTCCCCGTTGTCGGCCCCTTTCACCTCAAAGAAACTCCTCGTAGAAAAATGAATTCCTCTAACTACTTTCTTCCCCACTCCTTTAAAATCTATACAAACAAAAAAAACATTTATATCTTACTAACAACTTCACGCAACCGTGACACATTTACACAGAAAACACGCACTTTGAGTGAGCAAAAATACTTTTGATTAAACCTTAAATTTCTATAATGCGTACTTCATTGTATTTGTCATTGTATCATTTTCACATCGTACATGTATTTGTAAAATTTAAACAATGTTTATAAATCCCAGGCCCTGAAGATGATCTAAATAAAGGTGGAAACGTTAGCACGATAAAGAAAATATTTCTCTAAACCTGCTTCATTCAAGACAGCATCTAACTATCTCTAAATAATCTTTATTTAATGATCACTAAATACTACACATTAAAAAATAATTTAATTTTTTTTCATTAGAACAAACTTGTAATACTTAATGAATGTCTATATAAATAGACGATCTGCGGAGATCCGATGCAGGCGACAAAACGATTTTGCAATGACAATATTCGATGTATTCTATTTTTGTAAACAGTTTGTGTAAAACCTACAGTAAAGGTATTTCCAGTTTGTTGGGAAATTTCAATCAAGGGCGGTAACAAACGATCCGTCATTAAGTTTTTGTACCGTCAAAGTCGTTCATTGAAGAAAAACACCTCTCCGAGCTTATTTTCCACGCCTGTCTAAACTCTTAACAACGGTTGTCATAAGATTTCAACGTTCGGCTCCTTCTTCTCCTTTCTCCGGCTTCCTGTTGTAAAATGCATCGGAATACGAAATGAACCTCGCGGAGGACGACGTGGATCAAAGCCGTCCTGTCAGCAAATATGATGAATCCTTTTTATGCTAAACCGTATTTAATCGAATTTAATGACAATTAAAGAATTTAAATCCTTTCCCGTCAGATAACCTGATCAAATTTTTACTCGATCTTCTTAAATAAACAAATACACATATGCGTCCTAGTACTTAAAATGACAAAAACGTACTCAATTGATAAATTTGTCAAAAAAATAAAACAATTTTAACATTCAAAACTAATACAAAATATTTCATTTTAACACTTTTCTAAAGACCACTTTTTTTCTAAAGACCACTTTTTTCCTCATCTGTAGTAACGCTACAGCTGAGGAGTATATTTTTTTCTATTTTTCCCTTTTTGATTACAAGAATTTACAAACAAAACATTAATTCACTTAATTAAAAAAGTATCGATATCCAATATAATACAATTAATTAAGGTTTTTTTTAGTAGAGATAAAAAAGTCAATGACAAGAGCGGGATTCGAACCCACGATCTTCGGCTAGATACGCCACTGCTCTACCACTTGAGCTATCGTGGCCTCGATCCAGTCGGGGACTAATTTTCCATCTCAACCCCACCTTTTGAATTTTCCCTCCTTTTTGCCATTTTTCATATCTCAACTAAAAAAAACCTTAATTAATTGTAATATGTTAATTGGTCAAGTGGATCAGGAAATTAGTGAATCTGATATAATATTCATTATTTTATATATTGATTTTTAATTACAAACTTTTTTTTGAATGTTCATGCTGGATTATGATAGTACTAATATAACGATTATTATTAACAATAATTTTAATGATAATTCGGAGATTCTCCAACGTTTCGATCTTTATTGAGATCATCTTCAGCGTCTGGGATTTATAAACATTGTTTGAATTTTACGTATACATGTAGGATGTGGAGAATAAAAAATTATACAATGTTAGAAGATTTTAGATTAAAAAAAATTGAATTTATACAATTCTAGAATTTTTTTTAGACTAAAAATGCTAGAAAATTTTAGATTCAATCAAAGTCGTACTCACTCAAAGTGTTTGTTTTCCGTGCGGGTGTGCCATTCTAGTGTGTCGTGTTGAGAGTGCCCTGAAGATGATCTCAATAAAGATCGAAACGTTGGCATGATAAAGAAAATGTTTTTCTATAATGATTATTCGGAAATCGTGAGATGCGATCTGGTGTGACCTCGGTTTCAGAAAAACATTTTCTTTATCGTGTTAACGTGTCGGTCTTTATTGAGATCATCTTCAGGATCTGGGATTTACAAACATTGTTTCAATTTAACAAATACGTGTACGATGTGGAAAAATGTGAATTTATACAATGTAAAAAAATATTTTTTGTATCCAATCAAAGTATTTCTTCTTGCTGAAAGTGTTTTTTCTGCGTGTCGTGTTGAGAATGCCAGTGCGATATTGCTGTTTTATGTATATATACGATGGTTTTTGAAGGGGTTGAAAAGGAAATGGGAATAGAAAAATATTTTTATATGAGGAGTCGGCTTCTTTGAGGCAAAAGGAGCCGACACTGGGATAAAACGTGGGTAATGATTCGGCCAGATTATCCTTTCAGGATTATATAGACTGGGATAATTAGGAAAAGGAAAGCCAAATTGTTGAAGAATTAGTCTATGTAGAGATCAACTTCAAATTTTCAAATACGGTCCTGTACATCCTGACAAATCATTTAAAAGGATTTTTCCCGCTAAAGACCGTGGTGCAATTTGGTTTTAAATTGGTCAAAAAAATAACAAATTGTAATAGACGGGGGGGGTCGAAATAAGAAGTTGTGGCATGGGCGATCGATGTTACGTTGGTTCAAGTAGTACAGCTAAGGCTCATTTAGCCGAAAGCCGCGGGTTCGTATCCCGTCTGTGGCACAAAATTTTCAGTTCGAAAAAATTGGCGTATAATTGAGTAAAAACTAATAAAGTTATGGCAAAACAAGTAATTCGTCTGTTACGTTGTTAATTCCAACAATTTGCTTCTTTACTAAAGTAAACATTAATTCCCTTTATTGTTTACATTCTGTCTTTGTTTGTCAAACTCGCATTTAGTTTTCATCAGCCTCCCATATCGACATTTGCGCACGGAACGTTAGACGACTGTCATTATCAGAGTCCCGCATCCAGTGGACAAGATCAGAGCGGTACGATTTAAAAGTCGAAGTCATTAATATCACTATCCAATATCACACCATCCCTTGTTTAGAGGCAGGAAGGATTAAAAGGATTCAATTAGGAAGATTCGAAATATTCGAAAATTTACTATTGAACACAAATCTTTAAATATTACCTTAATTTCAAATGTGGAATGGATTAAAGTCCTCAATAAAAAAAAAATTTAACCCTGATTGTAATGTTAATGTATGAATATCGTCGATGAAATGCACACATTGGCATCGATTGGTGGCAATTCAGGTTAGATTTTATTACCCTTTTTCAATAAAAAAGCATTTTTTGGTTTGATTGTCCGGTGGTAATTTCTTTTCTCTAGGCCAGGTGTTTCAACTAAAATATGTAAGATCCATGTGAATATTAGTTAATGTCCACAGAACTACATTAATTAGAAATCCGAATCTATTGTTTACAAATGTATCATAAAATTTTTAGATTTTATGTTATTTGAAGATAAAAAATAACTAAGGTTTTTAGTTGAGATAAAAAAGTCAATGGCACGAGCGGGATTCGAACTCACGATTTTCGGCTTGATACGCCGCTGCTCTACCACTTGAGCTATCGTGACCTCGATCCATTCGGACACCAACTTTCCATCTCAACCCCACCTTTTGAATTTTCCCTCCTTTTTGCCATTTTTCAAATGTCCTGTAATCGGATTGGATTCTCGGCGACAAATGAAATGGCCACGGAGAGCTTTAGTTAAGTATACTTCATTTAAATTCATTAAATTCACTTATTTCGTGGTCCGCTTAACCAATTAATATATTACAATTAATTAAGGTTTTTAGTTGAGATAAAAAAGATAAAAGGTGGGGTTGAGATGGGAAGTTGGTGTCCGAATGGATCGAGGTCACGATAGCTCAAATGGTAGAGCAGCGGCGTATCAAGCCGAAGATCGTGGGTTCGAATCCCTCTCGTGCCATTGACTTTTTTATCTCAACTAAAAACCTTAATTAATTGTAATATATTAATTGGTCAAGCGGACCACGAAATTAGTGAATTTAATAAAAAATAAAAATGAAATCAAGAAACTTATTTTTCTCTCTCCAAACCAACGAGGTTAGTTTCATTGTAAAGAACTATTTGAACCAACTTTTCAACATAGTTGGGTATGACAAAAATGTATATGAAATATAGACGTATTGACATCTTGGGTCTTGAAATGTGTCGGTTTGTGGCTGATAGTTTGCAAAATCCAATTCGGATACATTTTACTACCATTTAAACCCCTTAAAAACGAATTTTTATTATAATAAAAAATACATTTTTTGTTCGATTAGGCAATTTCTATTCTATAATTTCAGCTATTCCACCTAAACAATTTTTAACCTCTCTGAATATTAATCAATGCCAACAGAATTACAATCTTGGAAAGCCGAAAATTTTGACTTTTAGCGTGTCCCAACAAAGTTAGCTTTTATGTCATTTTAAAAGTGAAAAATAAGAAAGAATTCTGCAAAACTTTTCACGGGCGTCGGTGGCTGCAACTGCCATATTTTGTCCCTGACGAACTTTGATTTAAATTTTTTTGTAACAATATCTATTAGAAAGCGCATGCCTCCCAGACACTCCAGAATTATTCAGCTTCCTGTACTGGTTTTGTATGCAGCACTCGGATTTTATTACTTTCATAAATGGTCAATCGCCAAACGCGGACATGGGAGGACAACGTCTGTTTTCAATTTATGTTTTGTTCGAATCCACAATGCTTTTTTCAAAATTATTTCAATTTTCTTTTTGTAACCTATGCACAACCGATAAAATATAAAGCGTAGGAAAAAATATTAGGCTATTTCTTTAAACTACAATATAAACTAAAAACTACCAAACAAATTGTCTGAATGAAAAGTTGTTTGTAAAACATTATTTACAAAACCAGACTTTGAAATTTAACTTCGGCGTGGTTAAGCATGGTTGGCTTAAGCCATTGTACTAAACCATTTGTTGTAGGCCATTGACATAAGAATTCCCTAAGGAAACTCTTTCATTTCTTAAAGTACATTTACTTTAACGTGCCCCAAGAAATCGTATTTTTTTATTTACCATTATTTTTATTCTTATGTCAGTTCTTTTCTTCAATAAAAATAAATGTTTGTCTTAAGACTGATTTACAAAAAGCATTGAATATTTAAGTTTAAAAAAAAGTTTTAATGTGTCAGCTGTACTCAATTAAAATAATGTGTATGGGTGTATATAGATAACACCAGATTTGTAAAAGTATTGAATAAGTGTTTTTAAAATTTCAAGAAATTGTTCATTTTACATCAAATTTAATTATATGTCACCATTGAAAAAAGTTTGTTGTTTTTAAATATAGGAAAAGAAAAGAAAAACGGCGCTTCGTTATGTTAAACCCGCACGACCGATCCGTCTTGCGGGGTTTTAATCTATTCAAGAGCCTTACTAATGTGGAATTTTGTATTTTGGGATTTTCTTCCTTTGTAGAGCTAATTGAAATCTCCTATATTTTCTCCGGTTCAGGTAAAACCATCGAATCCTAGATAAATGGCTGTGGATCTAATTGAAAAACTTTTTTTAAATTTATTTATTTGACTCTAAAATTTGTATACAGCCATTTTTTTACATTATTGCATTATTATTATTATTGAGAACTTGATATTAGGATATTTTTATACACTTTTATACAATCACACAGTAACATTACTATTTCTAAGGAAACCGTACAACTCACGATGTACAGCCAATTCGGTTGACGATAACAAAGTACCGTATACATAAGGCGGTTGTAGATTTATTTCTTTGGCATTAAAACGTCTATCGAACATATTTCTGCGTTCATTCCCGTGTTTTCTGCAATGCATGATAATGTGTTCAAGATCCTCGTCTGTTCCACAGTCTGCACAGTACGGTGATGGAATTATATTCAGTTTGTTGAAGTATCCCTTGCAGAGTCCGTGATTGGATCGTAACCTTACCATCGTTTTGCAAAAGGCCTTGTTTATATTGTTTCCTTTGCTTAACCAAGGCTCTTGTCCTACTAACGGAAACATATTTTTGTATAATATACCTTTGTTGTTTGAATGGAATTTGGTTTGGCAATCTATCTGCTGCTGAAAAGTTAATATGCAATCTGCAATATGCAGATCTTTTCTGGGTACAGCTACATTTAGAGTGTTGTCCGTTGTGGTGGCATCTTCGGCTAGATGATCTACGCCATCACTGTTTTGAACCACGTGTGGCCTATGATCCAGGTGATCCGTATACCCTTTAGACCTGATCATTGGTGAAAGTTCAAGGATCTCGATGATAATATAGTCCGCTAGAAAGAACTTTTTGTCATTACGAAGTTTTTCACATTCTGTACATATGACGACATTTGGGAATTTGCGTACTTCATAGCTTCCCTTATATCAATCAATTCTGAACTATATATGGATAGGTACTGTGGGAGTGAAAACGTTTTGCTGTAATTCTGCACGGGATCGTAAAATGCACACCCTACTCGTCCATTTAGGAGTGACACGTTGGTGTATATAAGATGGCCGTCTGGAAATCTTACATATAGGTCACTAAGGTATTTTTGAGTCACTTCGGTTTTATTCGAGTCAGTGTACGTTGTGGATATATATGTGGGAATACAATATTGTCGAATATGTTCGAAACTTTTAATAAAAAGTAAAACTTTCTCCCTTCCCAATGGCCTTACCTTCTCCTTCCTCTAAAATCTGGGGTGCCCCAAGGCTCTAGCATCTCTCCTATCCTTTTTTCCATATATATATCAATGATCTCCCCGACTCCATCCAGTCTGTAACTATCACCTATATGCCGATGACTCCCAAAAAAACATATTCTTCCACCATTCCGATCTTCACTCGGCCACTCTCAAGATCCAAAAAGACCTAAACTCCATCAACGAATGGGCCCATAAAAATTCCCTAGTCCTCAATCCGTCCAAATCCACCGCCATAATTATCGGGTCCAGGCAACTCCTCAATTCCCTCCCCAGCATCCCATCTCTCATGCTAAATAACCATCCCATGCCCTTCTGCTCTTCGGTTAAAAACCTAGGAGTAGTCTTTGACCAAAACCTTTCCTGGCATTCTCACATTTCCCAAATTTCCCGCCATTCCATTGCCTCCCTCAGCCTGTTTCGTCGGTCCTGGCTTCTCTTATCTTTCTCCACCCGCAAACACCTTGTATCTTCCCTTATACTTCCCTTCTTCGATTATAGCTGTTTGGCATACGGTGGTTTCTCGGAGGGGGAGAACGCGCGATTGAAGCCTATTATGAATTGTTGCGAAAGATTTGTGTACGGCGCCCCACGGGGATCCCGGGTGTCGGGGTTGTATTCCCAACTTTCCCGGCTATTCCCCTCCTTCAGTGCACAGTATTTCCTAGGTTGCTTTCTTTTCCAGTCCATCCACACTCGTCGTCCTCCTTACATCACCCAATCCCTCCAATTCTACTCCTCACATCACACTCGTAAGACCCGCTCATCCCCAATTGACCTTATCCTTCCGCAATATACATACCTTCCTTCCTTTCTGATCCGAGCCCCTAAACTATGGAACTCCCTTCCTCTTTCTATTCGTCACGCTGCCTCCTTTGCCTCCTTTAAATCCCACCTGTATAATCACCTCCTCTCCCTCCAAGCAGAGAAGTCACATTAACATTTGTTATTTTTGTTTAATATTCTCGTAATTTTTTCTTCTGTTCTGCCTTATTGGTATACAATGTGTCAAAATTTCTATCTTTTTTTTTACTTTTAACTTCATAGAGAGAACTTCCTTTATTTATTTCATGTAAATTATTCTAAGGGGACACCAGTCCCAGAATAAAGTTATTTTTCTTCTTCTTCTTCTTAAACTTTTATTAAAGTAAGGACATAATGACTCCACTGATGACCCATATTTAGCAAGATTGGTGAAAGCGGTAGTTAAAGGTGGTTCTTTCTTTT
This sequence comes from Cimex lectularius, assembly GCF_000648675.2. Classification (NCBI taxonomy): domain Eukaryota; kingdom Metazoa; phylum Arthropoda; class Insecta; order Hemiptera; family Cimicidae; genus Cimex; species Cimex lectularius. The sequence goes on along the minus strand of NW_019394148.1, from coordinate 26,799 downwards.
TGATCCTATTGAAAAACGTTCAAATCATAAAATTCGCCGACGGATTGTTACAGTGATGTTAACCTACACACGCGAATAAAACCTACAGAAAAAATTGACAAAGCTGTAACATTTTTACAAAATTAATACAGCATGCAGTATGGGGTAAATTTTCCCTTCCGTCGGCTAGAAATCTTTTTCCTTTCCCTTTTTCTTTTCTTTTTTTTCTCTTATTTTCTTTATCTCTTTTTAATCTTATTAGTTTTTATTCTGTAATTTTCACTTTCAATCTGCCTATCTACCTACTGTTCTATATTTCATCTTATTTACCAATCTTTCACTCCCTTTCTCTTTCTTATTATATATATGTATGTTTGACTGGTTTGGATTACAGAGAGAAAACCTTCACAAACTCTGACAGAATTGATGATTGAAGTGTTATATTTACATTTACATTTTTTAGCTTATGAATGGATAAATACACTCTACTAAATTTTCTCAGATCTGAATATTTCATTTGGAACTGGTCTGTTTACTGAAAAAATGTGTAGTTGTTCAGTAGAAACAAATTTTGTGATGTTTTGTTATAACATTGGTGTATATTTTAACCGGGAATATTTGATATATCTTTTACAATATTGCCTTTTATCGCATCTTCGTGATGTCTCCGTGTAAGGAAATGGTTCTAGCCACATATATCATTTGTAGCTTATTGTCCGGGCGGGTATTGTTAGTTATAATTGGAGTTTCGAGTTAGGCCTTCAACTACAACTGACCATCAATCTCTCCAGCGCATCTAAGTAGAATCCTTGATTTTATATTACCCACAGATCTTTCTCCGGTCCTCTTGGATGGAATCACTCTTTCGAAAACCCTGCCAACTTTTATTCTAGTTCTATTCAAAGGAGAAGTTTGAACTTTTTAATTAGCTCGTTTTAATCCAAAAAATCGAAGGAGATAAAGTTTAACTATATTCATTATTTTTCGTGGTCCGCTTGACCAATTAATAACATTCAATTAATTAAGGTTTTAAGTTGAGATAAAAAAGTCAGTGTCACGAGAGGGATTCGAACCCACGACCTTCGGCTTGATACGCCGGTAAAAATGGCAAAAAGAAGAGAAAATTCAAAAGGTGGGGTTGAGATGGGAAGTTAGTGTCCGAGTAGATCGAAGTCACGTTAGCTCCAGTGGTAGAACAGCGGCGTATTTAGCCGAAGGTCGTGGGTTCGAATCCCGCTTTTGACTTTTTGTATATACTTTTTATCTCAACCAACAGCTTAATTATTTGAAACAAATTTTTCTACAATATGTAATGCTTTTCTGACCCGATTTGTTTTCATAAAATTAAATGCGCATGATAAATTTGTAATTAATTTTTTTTAGTGACCGGTTTTTAATAATTTGTTGGATTCGTAAGAAGCGGTCAAGAATGAGGTAACACCTTTTTCAATTTTTTGCCGATTGTTCGACCTTTATTCGGGTCATTTTCACGGCTTCGGTGAATTACAAAAGATAAGCTGATTTGAAGAAAATACAATATCGTTAAACTTTGAACCAAGTTTTTACCTCACGAATTAAACAAATTATTGTAAATTAAATATGGGATACCTAATGAAAAATGAGAAAGAGAAAAGTTAGTTTTTTATCGTTTTTTACTGAAAAAACCTAATTATTGCAGTGTTTGAATGTGTTACTGACGTTGAAACGCCAGTTTTTTCTAGGTTGAGCAGTTTTTGAGAAAATCAAGAAGACGCTAGTAAAAACCTTCTTTCTATTGGTGATAACCATTAAAAATTTTTTTTTTACTTTAAGGAGACTGAAATAATTTCTAAGTTCTACAGAAGTTTCTAAGCCTCGGTTTCTCACTGTCTGTTTTATTTGTCAATAGGTTTTCCTTTGTTAAAATTAACAACACGATTTTCTCTCTATTTCTCAGCTGGCTCTGGGGTTGGGAATGGCTTCGTCCTTAGCCTCTTCTGGTTTTCTTTATGTATTGCCTTCCTTGTTGCATTACATTTTAGAATTTGTTGCTTTAATATATCGATTAAAAGACTTCTTTGTACTGACGGGATAATTCTAGCCACCTTTCCATCAGTCTTGGAGAAAAAATCCCCCTTGTAAAGGGATATTCTCATTGGAACATATCAATAAATTTAAATGAATCCAATATTGTACGTTTTCGTGGAGCCGTATTTAGCCGAAGGTCTTAGGTTCGAACCCCGTTCGTGTCACTGACGTTTTTTTATTTCAACCAAGACCTTACATTGAAAGAATAATTAATTACAATTAAGTTTAGACTAATTACTTTTATCAGCGTTTCGATGAAGTCGAATTTTTTTTATTCGAAAATTTTTTCATCTTACTAATTTTACACTTAATTATATGCTCTGATTAGAAAAACTATCTGACTTTTATTATCTTATATGTTAAAACTTAATCTTCAATATTTAAGAAAGACACCACCTGGGTACTCTTATTGAAATTACGACTGTTTAGGTTATAAAATCTTTGTTCAAAACTTTCAACACATTAGCCAATGATTTTAATATCGACTTTATGATGTTTTTTAACAACCAGGAAACCGTCTCTCTGACGATAAAAATACAATAAAGATGATTATAAGAAAGTGGCAGCATAGGTGGAACGGACACTGTCGGTGGCCCGAGGAGGACTTCACTTGTGAAGAAAGTTCATCCCCACACAATTAAGAATAGACAGTGAGGTTGGCACAGTGATACTTACTTTTGAGGAAAATATGTTTCCGGCATGTAGAGAAATTTTGCCCGATTTTACCCACCTAATTGAATGGCGCAATTCCTTGGCTCCAGGAGAGAGTTGGAATGTCACTCGATATGAAACATTTTGTTGTATCGACTGAGTTCTCAGGTCGGAAGGATTTGTGATCTAGAAGGTCGGTTTTTTAAAATTACCTGCGAACTTATTTACATTAATCACTCTCCTTGGAAGATGGTGATGTTGGGAGCTGTCATAGTGTAAACTCTTTCTATTTTTTCCTGTGACTGTTCGCAATTCGGTTTTCTTATTAAGATTTGTGAGCGTTTTTTTTAGCACTTTTTTAGCACTCGCAAAACTTCCTTGCTTTGTTAGTTGTTGCTTTAGCATAGAGTGCTCTGTGTACCACAGAGTTTTATTAAACAAAATATCTTCTTCATGTATGATTTTTTTTGCGGCCACCATTTCTTCATACTGTTTTGAAATCGATGTGTAAAATTTGTGTTTGTTTGTGTCATACTTGCTTATGGAAACGTATTTTCTTTTTGTACATATGATTTTTGTTTTTTCATTCGTAAAACATAATTAAAGACGATTATTGGCTGATCGTGAGATGCGGTCTGGTGTGACGTAGGTTTTAGAAGAACATTTTCTTTATTGTGCCAACGTTTCTACCTTTATTGAGATCATCTTCAGGGCTCAAAGTGTTTGTTTTCTGAGCAAATATGTCATTCTTGTGAGTCGTGTTGAGAGTGCCCTTGGTAGGTGTACATGTCAATTTCTTTTCGTTTAAGTGTTTCTTGAAGAATTTTGTTTGTCTGTTTGATGTGAGATGAGGTAGGGTCTGATTTGATTGTACGTGTTTGTCTCGTTGACAATTTTGTTAATTTTTTCCTTGTACTCTTTTTTGCTGATTGCTAAATTTTTTTTTGTCTTATCAGCAGAAAGAATGAGAACGTCAGGATTATTTTTGAGAATTTTTTTTTGTTTTGATGTATGTTTTTTGTACTATGTTGTGTTGATTTGTAAGTGTAAGACGTTGTAAGTGATTTGTTATTGTGTTAATGCATTTTGATCGTGTTATGTCTTTTTCTTCTTCTGATTTTGTTCAATTTTGGATTGAATAGTCTACATCAGTGATTAATTTAGCTGTTGGGAAATCTGTTTTGTTGTAAGGAATGGAATGTTTGGGTCCAAGTGATCGGAAGTTTTGGATTTCTGGAGGAATGTTTAGAAACCAATTGTTTGTGTTAACAGGTTTTGTTTGTTGATTAAATTGTTAAGTTTTATGGTGTGTTTGTTTTTAATTTGGTCAAAGGCGAAATTTTATGCATCTTTTTAGGTTTGTAGATTTTTTAAAATTGTCTGTAGGTATTATGTTGGCGGCACTGAGTTTTAATTGATGTAATTTTTTTTTAAATGCATTGTGGCTTAATGTGTGTCGTTAATTCTGGTGTTTGTGTTAATGTGGCATTCGTGAAATTAAAGTTGTTTTTGATGTGATGTGTCTGCATTTCAACAAAAATGTTCTCTGGTCGATAGCCGATGCAAGTTTCTTCTCATTGTTGGCGATGTCTTTCAGAATACTCTTTGTTTGGTGTCCATATGTAGTTGAAATTTTTTTCATAGAATCCCATGTTCTTCGTTCTTATCGTGTACAATGTATGGTGTTTAGTTACAAAGCTCTGAAGATGATCTCGATAAAGATCGAAACGTTGGCACGATAAAGAAAATGTTTTTCTAAAACCTACGACACACCAGTCCGCATCTCACGATTTCCTAATAATCATGAATTAACGGTCACTAAACACCACACATAATTGTTGAAGGTTGTAAAAGTTATATAATTCATAGAGAAATTTATGAATATTAATTTTGTAATATAATAACTATTATATTTTGGCATAACATATGATATGAAAGTGAACACACCTGATTAAAGTAGAAATTGTTCAAGTTAACTAACGTGCTGTATAATTTCCATTTACAACATGATTACAATATAATTTCTGTTCAATTTCACGGTCGTGTTTCACTTGACATAAACACCAATTAACACGGGATTTATCACATGTGGAACTGGTTTTATATTTCAATGTGTAACATTGAGCGTGGATATTTAATCCTTTTGCCAAGAGAATTTGACTGTAGGAAAAAAATACTAACTTAAAAGATTGGCTTAGGTCATAAATATGAAACAAAAATATCAGCTTATTTGAGAACACTGTCCATTTATATGGTAATACTTGATACATATTAATCTTCTAGACGCGGCGCTCCCATAGCTCATAAATATATCAAAACAGTTTTTGCCGAACGGGCCTACTAATCGTTTACAACGTGGTTTGTAATATATTTTCCTTTTTAACCCAGCCATTATTTTAAGAGAATTTTATAATATATCTCCTCTCCCTTATAATGAAAATATTTTTTCGGTTTGAATTAAAATTATATATAAATATTATAACATTGAATTAAATATTAAATTACGGGTGTCGGTGGCCGCAACGGTTTAGGCCCTGAAGATGATTTCAATACAGCTCGAAACGTAGAACGATAAAGAAAATACTTTTCTGAAACCTACGTCACACCAGATCGCATCTCACTCGAATAATAATTATTTTTTGTAATGCAATGATGAAATCACATTAAGAAAGAAAAGCAGAATGAAAAAAAAGATGAAAAGCAACCGAGAAGAGATAAGGAAGAGGTAACAAAAATATGATTCATGACGTTTTTAAGAACACAGACGTCATGGAATTAAATAATGCTTAAACATGTATGGGGAAAACATTGTTCAGCCCATTATTTTCTTTTAGAACTTCCACTGAAAATTTTCAGCATGTTTTGTTTGTTTCTTAATGTACCAATTGGAGTTAAAATTGTTTATTTAAAATTTCAAAATAGTGTTTTAAGCCCCTTTACATCTACATATCTTAGAAATAAATTTAGTTTTATAAAGATAGTATATAAATAATAGTAACAATAGTAATATAACATGGGGGCGCCGGTGGCCGCAATGGTTTAGGCTCTGAAGATGATTTCAATAAAGCTCGAACGTTGGAACGGTAAAGAAAATATTTTTCTGAAACCTACGTCACATCAGACCGCATCTCACTCGATTAATAATTAATTTTTGTAATGCAATGATGAAATCATTTTAAGAAAGAAAAGCAGAATGAAAAAAAAAGATTAAAAGCAACCGAGAAGAGATAAGGAAGAGGGAACAAAAATAAGATTCATGTCGTTTTTAAAAACACAGACGTCATGGACTTGAAACAATTCTTAAATATGTATGGGCAAAAATTTATTCAGCCCATTATTTTTTTTACACCCTCCACTGAAAATATTAAGCATGTTTTGTTTGTTTCTTGATGTACCAATAGGGGTTAACATTATTTATTTAAAATTTCAAAATAAATGTGTGGTGGTTAGTGACCGTTAATCGATAATCATTCAGAAATCGTGAGATGCCATTTGTGTGATGTAGGCCTGAAGATGATCTCAATAAAGATCGAAACGTTGGGATGATAAAGAAAATGATTTTCTGAAACCTACATCACACCAGACCGCACCTCACGATTTCTAAATAATTTTCAAAATAAAGTTTTAAGCCCATTTACATTTACATATCTTAGCCATAAATTTAGTTTTGTAAAGTTTTGTAATAATAGTAACAATAATAATAAATCATGGGGGCGTCGGTGGCCCCTTAGGTTAAGGTGTTGACACGGCGCTCATCACTGTAAGGTAAAGGACCCAGGTTCGAATCCAGCGGCCCTGCGTTCAAAGCCGACATACTTACAGATGGCCTTTTTTTTAATGTAAAAAAAAATTATAAAACGGTCTGTTTGTTTGGTAGATCGTGATATATTCAATTATATCTATTTTTTGTATCTTACATCGTAGCAAAATTGCGATCGCAGTAATTCATTATTAAAAAAACTTGTAAAACACTGGAAAATATCCAAAGTAGCCTTGTACATACACCTTGGTTACCCATCAAATTTAACCTCACGAAGGCAACTTTTTTCAACACATTTCATCAAAACACATTTAGTTAATTACTTCAGTTGAGATTTTTTTGCTTGAAAATGTCTTGAAGAATCGATAATAGGTAGTCTGGATTTTATGAATTCATACTCTGAAAGCGGTCGGGCCAAGTTTTGCACTGAAGGATTCTTAGCCGGTGGGTAAATCCATGCCAATAGGATTTTATACTTATGACCTGCTACATAAAAGATGACTCTTTTACAAGTCCTCCCACACTCTGCTCTGAAAGACCGGCTAAAAACAACCAAACAGAGAGAAACCACTTTGAAAATATATATCAATTAAGGTGTTTAGATTAATGGTTTGACCGACTGAAAGGGGTAAAAAAATTGCCAATTTGGCTTTTTATATTTTGTTTTGCCTAGTTCTCAAATCCAACTAAATCTTGTAGAGGTTTATTTTAAACTATTCATTAGCAAAATGTCCTACGATTAAGCAGAAGAAACAATAGCAAAATTTGGTACAAAATTTAAATAATCCGTTCGTAACTAGTTTTGCGGGCGACAAACACTGCGTCTCGTCGCGCAGAAGAAACCGGTTTTACCTCCTCCTTGTCAAAGACCGAAAAAAAAGTGAAAAACTATTTTCAATTAATTCAAAATTTAGATGTCTGCACAAAGGGCATTTTTCATTATTTTTTTATGAAATGTTAAAATATTGATAACTGAGCACTATTTGCAATTCCCCTAATTGGTTCGCTATAGATTTCAGACTATATATTAATTTTTTTTCTCTCTCTATTTAATAATGTTTAAAAAGTTATTAGTCTATTTTTCAATTGTTGGAATCCTCAGGCTTCCTATTACAACAATTACACTTTTAGTTTTCATTTTTCTTAAAGTTGTATAACTTAGTATTGAAGAATATATTTTTTTCAAAATGTCGTCTTTTTCGGTAACGTTAAATTTTTTTTTGAGAATGTATATGATTTCTACGTTAAACACAACATTGTGTCTTTGTTTGGTTACTTTTGACCTATAAATTTAAAAAAAATACGATAAAATAATAAAACAGAATATTTAATGTGTGGTGATTAGTGACCGTTACTCGATAATTATTCAGAAATCGTGAGATGCGGACTGGTGTGATGTAGGTTACAGAAAAACATTTTCTTTATCGTGCCAACGTTTCGATCTTTATTGAGAACATCTTCAGGGCCTTGTGTTGTCTGTATTTCAACAAAAAATTTCTCTGATTGATAGCCGATGAGAGTTTCTTCTCGTTGTTGGCGATGTCCTTCAGAATACATTTAGCTTCGTGTCAATATGTAGTTGAAATTTGTTATAGAATCCCACATTCTTCGTTCTTCTCGTGTAGAAATGTGTCTTGTTTAGTGACCTCGCATCGGCTATCAACCAGGGAACTTTTTTGTTGAAATCAAGACAACACAAGGTCTTGAAGATGATCTCAATAAAGATCGAAACGTTGGCACGATAAAGAAAATGTTTTTCTGAAACCTACATCACACCAGACCGCATCTCACGATTTCTAAATAAGAATATTTAATTTTAGGTGCGATCGGTTTTTTACTTTTTTCTATTTTTTCGTTTTACCCTGCCTACTACAAACAATATAATTTTGCTAACTTTTATTATTTTTTCAAGATATTTTTAATTATACAGAGACTCAATTAATTATGCACATTTTTTCGAAATAAAAAATGTGCATAATTAATTGATTAATACAATTTTAGTTTATTGTAATCATGTCCGATATGACATTACAATCCAGAAAATAGGTGAGATAAAATTTCAAATCTTGGCCCATTAGTTCAGAAATTGTTAGGGTCTATTTTCTTTTATGCCGGTTAGCTTCCAGACTATATATTAATTTTTTTTACATTATGGTTAAAAAGTTATTAAACTTTGTTTTAGTTATTGGAATCTTTAGGCTACTATTACAACAATTACACTTTTAGTTTTTATTTTCCTTAAAGTTGTATAACTTACTATTAGAAGAAATGTATATGGAATTTCATATTTTCTCAAAATGTCTTCTTTTTCAGTAACGATATTTTGTTTTTGACAATGTATTTGATTTCTACGTTAAACAAAAATTTGGCATTGTTTATTTCCTTTTGACCTGTAAAATAAAAAATAAAAATAAAAATAAAATAATAAAACCAAGTCTTTAATTTTGGCGGCGATTGGATTTTTACGTTTTATTCTTACCAAGTTATACCCTGCCTACTACAAATAATAAACTTTTACTAACTTTTATTATTTTATGAAGTTATTCTTAATGAATCCATCAGATTTCGTGGTCCGATTGACCAAATAACATCTTTCTATCAATTAATCTTTATGTTAGTTATTGGTTGAAATGAAAATTTAGTGCCTCGAGTGGGATTCGAACCCACGACCTTCGGCTAAATACGCCGCTGCTCTATCACTTCAGCTATCGTGACTTCGATCCACTCGGACACTAAAAAATGAAAAATGGCAAAAAGGAGGGAAAATTCGAAAGGTTGGGTTGATATGGGAAGTTAGTGTCCGAGTGGATCGTAGTCACGATAGATCAAGTGGCAGACCAGCGGCGTATCAAGCCGAAGGTCCTGGGTTCGAATCCCGCTTGTGACACTGACGTTTTTATCTCAACCAAAACCTCACTTAAAGATTAATTAATTGAAAGATGTTATTCTTAATTATACATATACTCAATTAATTATACACAATTTTTTTCAAAATGAAAAATTGTATATATTTAACTCAGAAATATAATTTAACTTTATTGTAATCAAGTCCAAACCGGCATTACATTACAAAAAATATGGTGAGACAAAATTGAAAAATTAGTCGGTTATTTCAGAAATTGATGAAGTCTATTAGCGTGTTTTGTTTATGGGTTCTTTCTTGTATATTTTTTATGCAGGTAGGGTTATTGGTAGGTAAGGGTTATTGTCATTGAAACCATTTGAAAATGGTGATTTCTATTTTCAAAGATTTACGATAACGTTTGGGCTTATTTTTTCAATTCGCATCACTTTCATATCGTTTCAATTCTATGACTCCGTTCTAAAACGGAATCAGATCCGGCTAATTAAAACATTTCAATCAACTCACTGCGCCAATGCGCAATGGCGCAATTTATAAATCACCGAGGGATTGTTTTTATCGTGGGGCGAGGGGATTTATCGGTTTCCAAGAGGGTCGGTTATCACAGTCGAAGCATATGGGCCTGATGTAGAGGCTTTCTTCTTTCAATTAGCCATGCCAGGCTGAATCATTGCGGAGTTTTGTCGTTTACAACCTAAATATCCCAGTTTAATCAGATGCCATGTTACAGCTCTATTGACCCATCAAGTTCCTTAAACGAGAATGGAAAATTGCTTAAATTAACATGAAATCTGTTCGCAACGAGAATCGCTCTCGGAACGAATTGGATCGTCGTCAAAATGGGACGCTTTTCACATTTATCTTTGAAAAGGGTCAGAAATTAAACGCGCTTTTTAAACTATTCAAAAATTCAATTCCTCAGAAACAATATAAAAGCATTTGTGGATATTCGAACATTAGTACGGTTTTATTGTTATGGCCTGTTAGAATATAGATTTTTTTTAAACATAATTTATTCCTTTGGCCATTTTTATGTCATAATCGTGTGACACTTATTGGACGAAAAAATTATTAGATGTTGAATTATCCAATTTTGGGCGCAGACATGTTTATGGGCCAACATTAACGATTTGAGAAAAATATTGCTTATTTGTACAATTTTCTCGAAAACCGTTCATTCACTTTGAGTAAGTATATTTGAATGTGTGGTGATTAGTGACCGTTAATCGATATTTATTCAGAAATCGTGAGATGCGGTCTGGTGTGAAAAACATTTTTTTTTGTCGTGCCAACGTTTCTATCTTTATTGAGATCACTCTCTTGAGACACTCTCGACACGACACGCAAGAATGTCACAATTACACAGAAGACAAACACTTTGAGCCCTGAATAAAGATCGAAACGTTGGCACGATAAAAAAAATGTTTTTCTGAAACCTACATCACACCAGACCGCATCTCACGATTTCTGAATAAATATATTTGAATATTGAATACGCATACTTCAGACTGTGTGATGAATAGATCTCCATAATAATTTTGTCCCGATGTAAGTAGCATTCATTAATTACACAAAAATATGAAATTTGTAAAAAAGTCCATTTTTTAAACTTTTGTAGTTTGACTAGTATTTTTACAATTTATTGGTCTAGAACACTAGTATTATTTACTTTATAATGTGTTGAAGTCGTGAGAAGCGGTCAAGAATGTAGTAGTTTAGAAAAAACATTTTTTATTTTTTTGCCGACGTTTCGGCCTTTATTCTGGTCATCTTCAGGGCCTGGGTAATTTACAAAACTTACGATGATTGGAAAAAATACAATTTAAGATGTAAATATAAATTTCGAACGAAGTATTTCATAGACACATAAAATGTGCTTTTCTCGTGGTTCATATTGGTTTTGTGTAAAATTGTTATGAAACTTGAATTTCTATTCTGATGTTTTTATAAGATTGTGACAGGTTGGAGGACACGGTAAATCTGGGAAAATTTCTTTGATCATAGGCTTTTATTTAACTCAAAGGAAGTCGAGAATGTGGCTTTTCTAGATGCATTTCGGATTTCCAATATTGGAAAGAAAGATAATTGTTAGGAACGATAACAAAGGAAAGGGAAATATGAAAATAAAGTTTAATAGTTTACGTGCTTTTTTTACGATGTTCCGTAGCTACCGCGGAGTTTGCATGTATCTCTTCTAAATTAATGCTATGTGTTGACGCCCAAGAAGCTTCATTTTCTTGTTGTTTTCGGCTGACCAAGGTTCGCCTCGGGAGGCCCTGTTTAAATCGCTGAGGGCCCTATTGTTTTTATCTTGGCAAGCGATAACGCCGGTATCTTCGGCCTTTGCACAGGAGTAAATTAGTCTCTCGCTTGCCTGGGTCAGCACAAGACGCACCGTTTACCGAATCGATTATCGAACCTAATATCGATTTTCTTTGTACCTTCACCATCGATTTCTTTTGTTCAACACTTTCTCGTCACATCACCGACCTTACGGACTACGTCAACTGTTTCGTCATCCGGCTCTACAGGCACCTTCGTCGAAGTGGAACCCAGCAGTAACCTCCAGCTCAACACCGCTTATTTCGATTCCTGAGAGAAGCGAAGAGACATCCCACCAAGTACCTTTTTGTTTTTGTTTTTTAAAACCCTGGCCAGTAGGTTTGCTTGTGAATTATTTTGGATAATTAAAGACATTTCTTTTAATTTTTTGCTTAGTGTAAATAAATTGGAAATATTCAATTTTTACTTTAAAGTATTATCAATCTCCCCTTTCTTTTTCCCAAAACCTCTTAAGTACGATATAATACATAGTTGCCACATTTTTTAAAAGAGAAAAAAAAATTAATGGCACCTCTTGAAACGGGTACGGAAGTTTGCAGGGTCAATTAAGATCCGCCCTTTCCTCCAACACTATGTGTGTCTTTGTTAATGTAAACCATTGCTAGAAATGTGTAGAGATGTGTAGAGATCTAGAAAGTTTCGGTTCTATTTTTTTCTCCAGTGTTTAGTGTTTGTATTTTGGCGAAATCAAAGTTGTGTTTTTCAAAATAGTGGGTGGCCAATGCTGTGGGATTGGTTTTGATGTTTTACAGTCGTAGATATGTTGATTTTCCGTTTTTCCAGATATCGCGATGTAATTACAAAATATATATAGCTGGAAAGTCCATAAAATTAATTTTATAAATTACATCGGATTTGTAGCCTGCTGGTGTTGTGTCTTTGACTTTGGAAAAACGTTTGTGTACTGGTTTATGGTTTTTACAAGCTATTTTCAAGAATTCTGAGGAGAAAAATTTACTTAATTTTGTGTGGTGATTAGTGACTGTTAATCGATATTTATTTAGAAATCGTGAGAGGCGGTCTGGTGTGATGTAGGTTTCAGAAAAACATTTTCTTTACCGTGCCAACGTTTCGATCTTTATTGAGATCATCTTCAGGGCTCAAAGTGTTTGTCTTCTGTGTAACTGTGCCACTCTTGCCTGTCGTGTCGAGAGACTGTGTGCGACTTGAGGCAAAAATGGAAAAAGGAGGGACAATTTTAAAAGGTGTGGTTGGGATGGAAATTTAGTGTCCGTGTAGATCGAGGTTAGGATAGCTCATGTGGTAGAGCAGCGGCGTATCTAGCCGAAGATCGTGGGTTCGAATCCCGCTCGTGCCATTGACTTTTTTATCTCAACTAAAAACCTTAATTAATTGTATTACACACATGCTTGAATTGTTTTATCATCGTCTTTACTATGTATTTACAATAGTCTAAATATAAATTTAAAATAATATGTATTATAATAATAAATAAACCTTTTTAAGCTACCGAAAAGTCATGTTGACTTCGGTTTTAATAAATTCCAAAGATTGTAAAACAAAAATCTCCTTGGCAAATCGAAAAGTTACGCTAATCCAAAGGATTGAAAGCAATATATTTCACCGTGGAGGGAACAAAGGTTAAATCCTGGACAGGGGGATGCAAAAGGAGGATGGATACCCAAGAGATTCTTGTCCCATCCGTTTAAATAAACGCAGACAGAGCTGCAGAGCCAGGACAGGACATTCCCCAGGACCGGCCCGCTAAAAAACACCCCTTTCGGCCCCAATCCCCTAAATCAATTCGGATTAAATCCGGCCAACATTTCCGACCAATTTTATAGTAGTTGCGTAATAACAGTGTAGGTGTTTAGTAGTTGTGTCATCACTATATTTGCTAGTACAAGACCTAGATTTCTGCCCATGTCTATACCGAATAGTTGTTTGTAGATGGTTGTTATATGTGAAACATGCGTTTGTGATGCAGTGTCGTAACATTGTTATGTAGGATAGAGATTCGTGTGTGGTGTTATGTCGTGCCATTTTTCTTTGATAATGTCGTGTTAAGTTTATTGGTGTGTTTGTAAAAAACGATTTGATGTCTAGAGACATATGTGACATGTGGAGATATAATACAATTTTGTGTGGGTGAATTATTCTGTAGAGATATGTGTGAATGTCTACTTCTTTGTGTTGAAATGTCTGCTGGATTATATTGGTATGCTTGATGAGTGACGGTGTTGGGTCAGATTTCAGTGTGTTATATGTGTTTCTATCAATGCCAAACCTGCGGAAACTTAAGGACTTAGGATTTGAAACTTTAAAGCGCCCGCTATATTCAGCCCTCAGAGTTCCACTTTTTTAGGCATTTTGATCACTTCTTGAGAGATAAAATTTTTTGAGGACGCGGTGAAGACGAAAACACCTTCCAAGATTTTATTATGAGTCAAAATAAAGATTTTTATCTCAATAAAATAAAAGTGCATATTACACGTTGGCAAAGATGTATAGATTGTGATGGAAAATAAATTTTCTTTATTTTATAAAAATGACTAATAGTTTTGACTGCCTTTTCAAAACCAGTATTACATTTGCACCAACCCAATAGTAGCTAAAAAAAAAACAACTTACTCAAAAATGATGCAGTGTGCGGAGGCTCTACAAATCACAATGACCATGACCCATTAAGATTGATAGGCTGCTTAGAATAGTAACAAACTTTATAAATCTACAACCTACTTCCACTGGAAATTTATAATATACAAGGAGAAGGTAGGAAAAGTTCGTACAGAATACAAAAACAAACAAACTTGATCAGGACAGAAAAGATTAAGCTTACTGTAATAAATTTTGAATTTTCCCTCCGTTTTTGGCATTTTTCAAATATCGTGTAATCAATTTGATACTCGGAGACAAGTGAAATGGCCACGGAGAGATTTAGTGAAGGATACTTCATTTTTACTTATTAAATTCACTAGTTTTCGTGGTCTGCTTGACCAATTAATATCTTTCAATTAATTAAGGTTTTTAGTTGGGATAAAAAAATTCAAAAGGTAGGGTTGAGATGGGAAGTTAGTCTCACAAGCGGTATTCGATAGCTCAAGTGGTAGAGCAGCGGCGTATCTAGCCGAAGATCGTGGGTTCGAAGCCCGTTCGTGACGCTGACTTTTTAATCTCAACTAAAAAACATTAAGTTGTTAAAAGTTATAAAGTTTACTAGAGTCAGATTTACAAGATCTTAAAAAAATAGACCTATTAAAAATATTAAATTATCCAATTAGTAAAATTTTATACTTAACTCTACACATAAAATCCATAGAATCAAAAAGACTAGAACAGAATAATGCAATGTTATATTTCTTAAAATCTAAGGTTATGAACATTCATCTGAGACATAATCAGTTTGGCAACGACAGTCAAATTGAAATTGTTCCGCTGTTAACTGCTGGGGCACCAGTTCTGGCTGACCACGCAGCACCCAGGTGGATGCTCATCCTCCTAGACCTATCTTCCCGGTCGCGATAATGTGCAGCAGGAGATAGTAGGTGAAGAAAAATGCCATTGAGCATGAACAGCAACCCCGGTTGCCAAAATTCATTAAAACCTTGGCTAACGTCATGAAAGCCCCAGAACAGTACTGTCCCATCGCAATGGCCGAAGAAATACGTTTTGCGATGGCACTATTGGACAAATGAGTGACAGTTGCGGAAACAAAATTGACGGTCGGGATTATATTTTCAGAATTAAGAATTTGAAGAGTTCTTTTCATTACGAGCTTTTTCAAAATTTTACCCAGAATAGGTGGTGGTGTTATATGAAAAAGTATAATGATTTTATCTTCTTTTTGGTTTAGGTGAACATTCGTGTGTACGTGTAAGTGGAGAATTTTGTAGGGTTTGAGAAAATCAATGGAAAAAGCTGTTTACGTTGATTCAAGAAAAATTAGAAATAATAAAATAATTGCTGATATGTCTAAAATTTGTTTATAGACTGTATCTTTTTTTTTAAGCTTCAATAGTTGATAGATCTCAGAATCGTTTTCAACGTGTCTAATTACATTTTTAATCGTAATAATGTTTCATAAGCGGTATGTAACGAAAGGTAGTTCCATCCGGTTGCTCGATGCGCCCGCTCATGATGAATCGTCTCCTCCATCAATCGTCGTGAATCGGCAGACATCCCGTGTCACGTTTGATTGATTCGGTCCCGCCTTGCCTCTCGTTAATCCAAATCCATTTGACTAATCTAATGGAAATATGGAACCGCTTTCGGGCTTAGAATAATTAGAAACAGCCCTTTATTTTCCGTGTCGGGCGAGAGAGACAGGCGGAAAATAGTGAAGACGATCGGAATGCCGCCCGGCGGAGACATGAATGGCGATAGTGGCAATTAGAACGAAATAAAGGAAAAGAGGAATTCAGTTAATGTCATTACGCCATTGACAAAAGAGGTCACTCCCATTCCGTCCATTCCTTATCCGTAACAATTTCAATTAAATATTTAACCCTAAGGCTTCTAATTACAATAAATTCTAACAATTTTAATATCCCTAAACAATTTGATTACTTTAACAAAAGTTCATTTTACTTTCCAATAGACTTAACTCACAAGCACCTTCTCCTGGGCCAATGCCCGCACAGGTGCTTCCAGAGGTAATTATTTGATAAAAGAAATAAGCAGCGTCAGTGGGCATGATCATCCGAGCGGCTCTTGCGCGTCATAGATCATCGTCATCATCTGTAGATGAGCCCCGAGAACCTGTGCTGGAAACCAGGAATCGTCCTCACCCGATTAAGCATAGGTCATATACACTGGGCCAAACCCCTTATGCAGAGGAAGGTTTCTTCATGTGTTTCCCGCTTGCCATATCCTTACAAACATCGTGTAGGCATGCCGCCGAATTTAAGACTGGTTTTCGGACTTTTTTTTTTTGGCATCAGCTATTTAGCCACAGCCAGTTTTTAATGATTTTTAAATGTAATAGTTAAATATTCATTTAAATTTCATATTATTTTATTATTATTATTATGATTTTTTTTTACTAGATTTGTTTTTGCGACTCGTTTAGAAATTTGCCAATGGTTTTAAAGACGTCCGCATCTTTGGATTCCAATATCTTTCTATACTCTATGGATGATCCCAGTATTGGCTGTAACATTTTAAACATAGCCTGGCGCTCTGTCTGCAATGAAGGAAAATTCATAATGATGTGTTCCATCGTTTCAATTTCATGACACCTACATTTGTTATTGTCACTTAGATTTATTTTATTCAAATATGCCTTGCATAAGCCATGATTGGATTTTATTCTACACATTATTTTGCATGATCTTTTATCAAACATCTTTTGTCACAGCATGATTTGGTAGATACGTTTGGATTTAAATTTTTATATAAAAGGCCTTTTTCCACTTTGTCATACTCTTCTTGCCTCATTGTTATGCTGCGTTTTTTGATGACTTCGTTTAAGTCTGTATATGGAATTCTCAAGTTTATATTTTTACCATTTAAAGTCGCTTCCTTCGCATTCTCTACTATACCACAGTGAGTCGGCGTCCATAAAAATTCGATATTAATCATTCGTTCCTTACTTTCCTTTGCCAGTTTTAAAATACGTAATATTATATGATTATTTAACGTTTTTTCTATGGTTTGAGCTTATCGCCGCCATACCGCTTTGGCTGTCAGTTATAATTACAATAGTAGTTATATCTCCAATTGTTAAAGCATATTTAAGAGCTTCTTCAATTGCCGTTAGTTCGCTTGTAAACACTGTTGCAAGTTTAGGCAATTGGTATTTTTCGCCTTGCTTAGTCTGGGCATCGTACCAAGCGCATCCGACTTCTCCATTTATTTTTGATCCATCTGTAAATATTTTATATGCCAACGGCGATACCTTATTGAAGAGCTCTTCTCTAAATATTTGGTTTGCACCTGATGATAATTTTATTTCAAGATCGCAATAATTTACCTTTACTTTCATGTTTTGTATACTGATATCACTTTCAAAAATTAGAGCGTGACGAACTCTTTAAAGCACAAGCTATCACGTGTTTCCTGGCGCGCATGGTCACCTTAAGCAACCTCTGCTTGCATTTGGATGACAGAACCAAGGAAGCGTATAGCGTTTGAGGATGCTGAGACTATGCCTACCTAATCCCTTGAGATGCGTTAAGGGAGTTGCTGGCTTGAGAGCTGGCCGCGAGCGGCGGGTGCCGGAGTAGAGGTACAGGTGAGTTAGGGTACCAGACCCCGTCTAAATGTGTATTTCGAATATATATGCGGACGGGGGATGGTGCATAACCGTCTGTACTGCGGGGCAGCGTTTTTCGATCCAAATTCAAGCCGAGCTGCATGGGTGCACTCGCAGTGGCTTAGTAGTGAGACACCTGGTTGTGTCTCATTCGTTGCCGTGGACCGTAGTACTTGCGCATGGCCTCCGAGTTACCTCCCGACCTCGTGGGAATCGGACGGATCGGATTAGCCGAGAGCGTATAGCCGATGAGAAGCTATGACTACGCTGCCGGCGTCCCGCGAATGCGTGAGGATTGATGGACGGGGGCGAACGCTTGTCGTGGCTGACCCTTGGGTTACCTTTACCGTAGGCATGGCACTCCTCTATGGGTTGGTTAGAGATGCCACTAAAATCGAAACCGCGGCCGGAGCGGATCTAGCGAGTCCATACACCCAGGGAGATAGAGTTTTCTTCTCTATCTAGGGAGTGCGTACATTTCATACTTGGCTGATGCATTTCGGCCCCTTTTGTCGGTTCTTATTACGTGTGGCACTGGTGAAGTGCACATAGTTAACCACCCCCTCTTAAGGGGCAAGCGGGAGAAGTCGGCATGTCGATCGATTAGTCTGTGGTTGTGTGGGCTTCTACACTGAACCTCGCGGAAGAAGCAGATTTTCCTCGCGCGGAGGTGAGTCGCTCCAAATTTGAGAATCTAAACGTGTGATAAGGCCGCAGGGCAAGGTGCGCACGCTAAAGAACCTCAATGTTATAAGAAATTGCGACCCCAGTGGGAATACCCATAGTTAAGCCGGTATGGACTTACGGACTTGAAGTGTGGGGTTCAACTAAACATTCCAACATGCACCGTATTCAAACTGTCCTTAATACTACGAAAAATACCAGATGCTCCATTTTATGTATCGAACCTAACTACACATTCTCACATATCACTTTTGTTCAAGATGAAATTCGTTCACATTACTATCAATTTCATAAAAACCTCCCAATTACCATAAATCAGCACATCAGAAACCTCGCATCCCGACGAATCCCCTCAAACCATCCCCCGACTGAAGAGATAATGGCCGCAAGATCTCCTAAGAAGTGATGGTGATGATAGTGAAAGTGATAATGACACAAGTATCAATAATATTTTAGTAACATTGGAGTAATGCCATGGGTGTTTACCTCCACTCTTGGTTTTAATTTTGTGTATATTACCTTGCTCATTGTTACTTCTTACCTACTTGAAGGTAGTTGTAATGTACTTCAAATTATTTAAAAAAATGTGTGTGCGTCTATGGAGGAAATCGATTACATCACTGACCAAAAGAATGAATGCAGTACGAATGAATGTATTTATTTGTGCGATTGTATTGTAGATATTAGTTATTTTTAAACTGGGTTATATTTTGCATGCGTCGGAGGCTGAAATGGCCTAGCTGTCGAAAGCCCCCGTTGGAGCATAACCCTTTGGTTGGCATGCGAAGATCTCCTGAGGAAGGTAGGTGAACTCCCTGATGTATGTTCTAGCACATCCGGGAGTGACAACCCATCGTGGTGAACATCCAATAATCCTAAATAATATCCTTGCATATTTAATTGCCCAAAATGTAAGAACTCCATCGCAGGCAGTATTATACATATATTCACTAGTTTTCGTGGTCCGCTTGACCAATCAATTAAGGTATTTTTAAGTTGGGATAAAAACCTTAATTAATTGATTGATATTAATTGGTCAAGCGGACCACGAAAAATAGAGAATTTAATGAATTAAAATGAAATATACTTCACTAAAGATCTCCGTGGCCATTTCATTTGTCGCCGAGAAACAAATAGATTACACATTTGAAAAATGGCAAAAAGGAGGGAAAATTCAAAAAGGTGTGGGTGAGATGGGAAGCTGGTGCCCGAGAGGATCGAAGTCACGATAGAGTGATAGAGTAGCGGCGTATCAAGCCGAAGGTCGTGGGTTCGAATCCCGCTCGTGACACTGACTTTTTTATCGCAACTTAAAAAACCTTAATTAATTGATTATACAAATACCTTTACCCTTTACATATTTTAGCTAAAGTTTTATTAACGCACTGATGGTAAATAAATGGAAAAATATGAAACTATAACTAATCTAAAAACAAAAAATTCTATAAAGGCTTTTATATAAGAGTTCTCTCGTTTGACCACCTTCCCGTTAGCAATGCAAATCTCTACACCTGTAAAATGTTTGTTGTTCGTAAAAATACGAATAATTTACAAATAAACTGCCGTGAGAGGTGCTGAATTACAATAGAATTTTAGAACTTAATGCTTAAATAAAAAGTACAAACTTTTGTAAAACAGAAACGCTTGTTGGAAAAAAAATCCATTGAGTAGAAGTGAGCTTAAAAAATAAAGTGTAAAAATCGATCTATTCCTACGAAAAACAGTCGATATCCTTCAAAAACCGCTGAAAAACTATAAAATCAAGGAGTGTGGTGCATAACAAAGTACAGACTATCGTGAAAAAGAAATCCATATAAAAATTAAAATATTTCGACTGGAGTTAACAAAAAAATTGGAAAAAATAAAAAACCAGCTGTATGTCTGATAAACGGTCGCCATCCCCTTAAGCACGGGTAGGGGGAAGAATATAGGATTGGCCTGCTTGGCTTGTGACCAATATACTGCCAAAATACCGTGCTATCTCTGATAACCAGGGCCATTCATTCTGCCAACAGGTCTTAGAACGCGTCGATAAATAAATGAAAACCGCCTCAATATGTAGGTTATTAACAAGGCTATTGAAAAACAAATCGTTGAAATAGTATTTGCATTATATTTTGATTATTTTTTCTGAATCAGTGCAGGTAGAAAATAGGTCAGAGTAATCGATGTATTTTTTAAAAATTAAATTAAATTTAGCTTATTTAAATATTTTTTGAACCGTGAATACCGGGGCGCAATGGATAAATTTTATTTAAACCTCCACGGTACAAAATATACGGATGTAGCAAAACATCGTAACCTAATCAAAATAGTCGACTGACTTGCAATGTTTACAAAATAAATATATCAACTTAATTTATTTACTTAAAATTTTTATTTACGTTGGATTAATATGTAGTAAAATAAAATACGGTATTTACATATTTCATGTTTATTCAGCAAAAAAAAGTATTGCACAATAAACATACAGAAAGTGTTCAGGAAATTATTTGCAAAAGAATTCGGGTTCATTGGCCTCGACAAAATAAACGTACCAGTATAATTTTATTGCTATATATAAAACAATGGTTCATCATTCTTTAGTTTTAAATTTTTATAAAAAATTATTCGGAAATCGTTAGATGCAGTCTGGTGTAACGTTGGTTCCAGAAAGACATTTTCTTCATCGGGCCAACGTTTCGATCTTTATTGAGATCATCTTCAGGGCCTTTTGTTGTCTGCATTTCAACAAAAATGTTCTCCGTTTGATAGCCGATTCGAGTTTCTTCTCCTTGTTGGCGATGTCCTTCAGAATACTTTTAGTTCGTGACCATATGTAGTTTGTTTTGTTGTTTATAGAATCCCATGCTCTTCGTTCTTCTCGTGAAGAAATGTGTGCTGTTTAGTGTCCTCGCATCGACTGTTAACCAAAGACCTTTTTTGTTGAAATGCAGACAACAAAAGGCCCTGAAGATGATCTCAATAAAGATCGAAACGTTGGCACGATTAAGAAAATGTTTTTTCTGAAACCTACATCACACCAGACCGCATCTCACGATTTATGAATAATCATCGACAAACGGTCACTAATCACCACACACTTTTTTATTTTTTTCTAAATTTGTGGTGGTTTCACCTCAAAGAAGCCGACGCCTTATACAAAAATGTCTTTTCTATACCGACATCCTTCCCAACCCCTTCAAAATCCAACGTATATAAACCCAAAATAGCAAAATCTCACTGGCACTCTCGACACGACACGCAAGAATGCTCAATTACACAGAAGACAAAGACTTTGAGTAGAAATATTTTGATAGGATATGTATAACAAATATATTTTGCATTGTATAAATTCACTTTTCCACATCCAAAATGTAATTGTTATATGTAAACAAGTAAATCCCAGGCCCTGAAGATGATCTCAATAAAGATCGAAACGTTGCCACGATAAAGAAAATGTTTTTCTGAAACCTACATCATACCAGACAGCATCTCACGATTTCTAAATAAATATTTTTTCTAAATGTTTAAATTGTGTAAATATTGACATTTAATCTCCAAATTTTAATCAAATCATTTCATTAATCCTATTTTTTATTGGATGAAGTTAGTTGAATGCCATTTGGATTAGCTAAAGTTACATCAAAGACACTCAACTAGACAAACTGGACTCTAAGGATTGGCCTAAAGTATATTTTCTACTAAATTAGTCTTTGTAAAATTAATTGCCTCAATTGACCAGTTTTATTGAATAAAAAGTACTAATAAAAAGGAATTATTCATTTTTTAAATCAAAAGTAGCTTTCTTGTTGTTAGCCTTAAACATTTCTATTGTTCATTTTGTAAGATTTACTCTTTTTTTATTATGCAAACACGCACGTCTGCTTCGTTGAACTAATTGGCCTTTGGCTTAGCTTTAAGATAAAAAATTATGGGCGGTCGGATCACCAAATCCTCATTTAAAAACCCGGAGATACTCACGCCGAAAACCCGGGTGTAAAGTTCTCCTACCAAGATTAACTTTTTCCCACACTAAAAGCTCGGGGGATATTTTTACTGCGTTTCAAAGCTGTTTTTTATTGTCTCGCTTTATTAATATTTCATAAACTAAAAACCCGTTCTATTTTTTTAAAAATATAAAGTAAGGTCGAGTAGTAACGTACATTGTTAAAACATTAAATTTAGCGCAGTATTACCCTTAATTAATGTTAACATTTCCAATTTAGTCTTTGGGACTACATTTTAATCAGATACCAAGCGGAAAAGTGGGAGTAGGACAAATTGTCCAATGACACAGTTGTTTCAGTTTGATTGCTACCGTTGGTTTTTACCCTTGGACGCCCTAGGGGAGACAGTGAGTAAAAAGTAAATAAAGGTGAATAGTCAGTGGGCGGGGTTGAGAGATGGCCCTCTGACCCCGATATATTATCATCCGTGGAAATCGCTATTACTTTTTACCGAAGGGCCGAGCCGTTTGATTTACGCCCCCGTAACCGCCCTCTTCGGTTCTTGTTAAGCTTGGATTTGGTACGGCCGCCCTCTAATCCTAAGTGGACTTTTATGCACATTTCTACCGAGCATTCTAATAGCCGACAATCCCAGTTATCCCATTACAACCCTACTGAATATAGCCCTTTTCTACATTTTATTGTCGTGAAAAGATGTCTTATGGCTAAAATTCAAATTTCATCTTATAGTCCCAGTAGCGAGAAATGTAGAATGTATAATGGAAAGTATTATATAGGGTGTTTGGCTATTCGTGTTACAAACTTTGCCAGTAGATTTTACATTCAAAATGGAACCAAAAAATCCTAATTAACTATGGTCCTAAATCTCAACAGTTTTGGAATTTTTTCACTTTTTCTGATTTTTAAGCTTTCACGAACTTGCTTCAAATAAAGAATGATAACTCCAAAATTAAAAGGTTTTGGACAAATCCGTTGATACCATTGAAATTTAGATATGAACTTGTAAATGTTTATTCCGAAATCGTGGGATGCGGTCTGGTGTGATGTAAATTTCCGAAAAATTTTCTTTATCGTGCTAACGTTTCGTTCTTTATTAAGATCATCTTCAACGTGTTTGTCTTTTGTGTAATTGTGCCATTCTTGCGTGTCGTGTTGAGATTGTTGTAAATTTTAGTGAAATAAGCGTTTTCAAAGTGAGAAATTTGAAAAATAATTTGCACACTTTTCCACATCCAAAATGTAATTGTTATATGTAAACAATGTTTGTAAATCCCAGGCCCTGAAGATGTTTTCAATAAAGATCGAAACGTTGGCACGATAAAGAAAATGTTTTTCTGAAATCTACATCACACCAGACCGCATATCACGATTTCTAAATAAATATCGATTAACGGTCACTAATCACCACACACTTTTTTTTCGAAGTTGAAAAACTTAGTATGGTGATTTTAAACTACCATTTTTAAACCTAAAGACCAGCAAATTTCCAAAAAAGTAATCCATTTAACATCCTTTTTAGTGGTGCAATTGCTTTTTTAAATTTCATTTTCAAAGATGAAGAAAGTGATGAAGGAAAAAAAACGTGGTTGAAGGATTGGTAAGGTGGAAAATTAATAAAAAATTCTTAAGGAAACAGTGAAATAATGAAATTGTTCACTGATTTACCAACATGTCTGCAACTTTGATTAAAGGATTATTGCATTACTATTCTACGGAATAAAAGAGTTTTGAGATTCAAAACATTTTTATTTACATCTCTTTTATTTATGTACATCTTATGTTTAAAGCAACGGCAGCGCGTCGAAAATACATTGAAAGGGTGGAGTTTATTAAGTTTAATAAATTCATTTCAAATTTCCTTAAGTTTTTTATTATTATTCCACCTTGCCAATCCTTCAACCACGGTTTTTTCTTTCCCTTCGTTTATTTCTTCATCTTTGAAAAAATAAATTTAAAAAGCAATTACACCACTAAAAAGGATATTAAATAAAGTACATTTTCTGAAATTTGCTGGTCTCTAGGTTTGGAAATAGTAGTTTAGAATCACCATAGTAAATTTTGCAACATTGAAAATTTTTTTTTTCAAAGTTCTAGCTACGAAAACGCTAATTTCCCTAACGTTTACAAGTTTAATATCATCTTATTGGGAAATTTGACGTTGTTTTCAATGGTATCAATGGATTTGTCCAAAACGTTTTAGTTTTGTAGTTATCGTTGTTTATTTGAAGCAAGGTCGTGAAATCTTAAAAATTCAGAAAAAATGGAATAACTCTGAAACTGTTGAGATTCGGACCATAGTTAATTAGGACTTTTTTAACGGAGAATCTACTGGCACAGTTTGTACCAAGAGTACCCGAACCTGTATAACATTAAATGCTCACAGCAGAAAAAACCCCGCTTGAGCATACATAATTTTTTTTAAAAAATATAATGAAGCTATGACCAATCGTCCTTATTTACAAACTGTTACCAATGTGTGGTGATTAGTGAAGGTTAGTCGATAATTATCCAGAAATCGTGAGATGCGGGCTGGTTAGGGATGGTTAGGGGGTTACGAATCCCAGTCATGACGCTGGCTTTTTATCCCAACTAAAAACCTTAATTAATTGAAAGATATTAATTGGTCAAGCGGACGACGAAACTAGTGAACTTATCACTTTAATGTGTTAAACATTTACAGCAAGCCTTCATAAAAATATATCTATAAAGTTATTGTAAATAGAATCAATAAATAGTCAACAACGTTATAAAATACAAAAACAATAAATAACAAAAGGAAGATCAAAAATAAAAAATAATTAATAAATATAACAACATTGCGTATGTTCACATTAAAACATATTGGGGCACTCTCAACACGACACGCAAGAATGGCACAATTACACAGAAGACAAACACTTTGAGATCTCAATAAAGATCGAAAAAATGTTTTTCTGAAACCTAAGTCACACCAGACCGCATCTCACGATCTCCGAATAATTAAAACATATTCCACTTACTATCTAGGTTAATTTTATAAATATTTAATTCACTAGTTTTTGTGGTCCGCTTGACCAATTAATATCTTTCAATTAATTAAGGTTTTTAGTTGAGAAAAAAAGGCAGTGTCACGAGTGGTATTCGAACCCACGATCTTCGGCTAGATACGCCGTTGCTCTACCACTTGAGGCAAAAATGGCAACAAAGAGGGAAAATTCAAAAGGTGGAGTTGAGATGGGAAGTTAGTGTCCGGGTAGATCGAGGTCACGATAGCTCAAGTGGTAGAGCAGCGGCGTATCTAGCTCATCGTGGGTTCGAATCCCGCTCGTTACACTGACTTTTTTTATCTCAACTAAAAACCTTAATTAATTGATTTACAAATATTGTAAATATTTTCATATTGGTCATTCGTTTTCTGTGTGTCAGTTTTAATATTCACATTGTTTTCAATTAAATTATGTGTATAGTTTCTTATAAATTTGATTTTTTGCATTTTTTTATAAGAATATTAGCATTTTGAATTTCAAATATATTAAAAAAAATGTTGAGCTAATCCTGTGGTTTGTTGCTGATTTATGACCCTTGTTTCGTGTTGTTTTATTCTCTTTTTAAGAAATTATATTGTTTGTCCAACATAACTCATTTTACAAACAGATTTTAATGAGTCAATAACTATACTTTATTCCATTAAATTTATTTTCCCTCGAATTGTTGAAATAACTTACTTTTATATTTAAGTAGTTGTGAAAGTTACAAAGGTTACAAAAAACAAGGACATTTTCAACTTCGAAAACGGATCTTCGGTGAGTTCACAACAGAACGACAATTCTTTACGTTTTTACCGAGCTTTCGACGATTACGCCGTCATCATTTATTTTAGGAAAATATCGCTGTTAAAACGTGTTATATCATTTAAAAAATAAAATTAAAAACAATTATTATATATAAAAATATACAAATTTAAAATAACCAAGGTTATAGGTTTTTTTTAATTTTTGTTATTTTGTTTTTATTAGTGTGAAATAATTCCATACTGTTAATGTTTTGATACTGACCTTTACTTAATTTTACATAATCTTATTATAAATGCAGTTTCTTGTTCTCAAGATATATTTCAACTCTCATCGAGTTAAAGTAAGAAAAATAATTGTTTTTAAATAATATCACGTGTACTAACTGCGACATTTTCCTGAAATTATTAGGCCCTGATGATGATGGCATAATCGTCGAAAGCTTGGTAAAAACGTAAAGAATTGTCGTTTTGTTGTGAACTCACAGAAGATCCTTTTTTTTCCAAGTTGTTCAACAG